>NW_009700729.1:161793-171908 GCF_000703405.1 Apaloderma vittatum | reverse complement strand
GCACAGCTTGTGGTGGTGTACTTGCCCTCCGCAATGGCTGTATGTGGTGGAAAATAATAAGTAAAACAATAAAAGTGGATGAGCGAAGCTGCCGGTCGCTTCTTGAGGGTGATCTCTTCAGAACTGAGGAGCAGCAGAAGGCCGGTGCTAAGTCATGGGTGCTGCAGGCCTGCCTTCAGAGTGCTGAGTTTACAGAAAAATGCAATTAAAATCCCCTTATTTTTCGGCCGGCAGAACCCACCTGGCACTGCTCGCTGCAGCAGTCAAGGTGTGGGTATTGGGGGTGCCTGTGCAACAAGGATTTGCTTTTATACCCGTTGGTTTACACACCTGTAGAGCTGCATTGGTGTAAAACCAAGAGTGAGCGGGTCCTTTTTTGCGAATGAAAAGCTGCAGTGTCAGGAGAGGTTGCTGGTTCCTCTGGTGAAGTGGGGAAAAGTTAGGCACTGGGTTTAGCCAACACAAACCTCCTGCCTGAGCTCTCGTCTTAGCTCCCCATCTCCTTTGCCCCATGCCCCACAGCACCTGAATTTCACACGGGCGGAATCTGTCCCAGTGCACGTGAAGTCGGGATTGCAGTTTCCACTCAAGAAGGCAGGACCTTGTCTCTCTCTGTTTTGTTGCCTGGCTGTAAAAAGGAGCTACTGATATTTTGCCTTCCCCAAAGGCAAACCCGTTAAACAGTGTCGTTCAACGTTCTGCTGCGGTGATGGGAAAAGTAAAAGGGGGAAATTGCAGATTTTTAAAAAGCTCATTTTCTACTTTGGGTGTGTTTGTTTTTTATTAAACACAGAAGTTCGTTAAAACATGCTGATAAAATCAAGAGATTTATTTAGGGGTTTCTTTGTTAGCCCACATTGGTTTATAAAGTATCTGCACAGTGAGGTAGTCTATTGCAAAAAGTGTGAGGGACTTAAATACCAAATCTTTGTGTTTGGGAAGCAAGTAGGAGAACAGTGAAAACAGTCAAGGTTCTCTACTGCGTTTGCTGATTTTTTGTAGGTTGTTTTTTGTTGCTGTTTTTTAGTCACGTTTGACAACAAGAGTCACTATGGACTTTAAAGAACTCACAGCTTGGTGTAAAAAAAATACTGTTTTGATTCTCCTGTCTTTGAAAATCCTCTCCTGTAAGCAATACAGTGGTCTGAAATGGTGGCATATTTCTGGAAAAGTATTTCTGTTCTGATGCTTATGTTTCCATTTTTGTATGTTTTTAATGTAAGTGGCTAGAATGTTGAGAGGGGAAGGTGATGGTATCACATCTTTGTTATTAGAATATTGACATCTCTTGCTTCATTGATTTTTTATTACAGTCTCAAGGTTAGAAATAATGATTGTCAGTGACAGCTTCTTTGTTGCTTGCTTTAGCTTCAAGTGACAATTTCAGGCATATTTTATTTTTGGTTTATTTCTTGCAATCTATACAGACTCCCTGTTTTTCTGTCTTGGATTTAAGAGGAATAAGTGCTTTATAAAAAGACGCCTCTGAAAAGTTTAGGGCTGCGACATGCCAGCATAAAAGATAGCACCAAGCCAAGCTGCCTTTGTCACTGCTACCGCTGCTGTCTTGGCATCTGTCGATGAGGAGCCGCTCCAATCTGGGGATCCCTGCCGGGGTGAGATATGGCCACATCTCCAGCAACGGACCGGGCGACAACTAGTGCCAGAACGCTGCGACCATCTGATGCAAGTCGCTCCTAATGAAAGTCCAGCATGGGGCTAAATGAGTTTCCTCCACTGCTGGGTGAGGGGCTAATGATAAAAGCGCTCCCTGGGCTCGCTGCTGCTGTCGGTAGCTTTGTCAGGGCATATGGCAGTTGGCGAACTGCAGCTCTTGCGAGGTTTCCTCTCGCCGCGTTACCTCCGGGCTTGGCTGGCGGGCTCAGCCGAGAGTCCTGCCGGAGGGGTGCGTGGGCGCTTGCTGGGGAAGCACGGCAAAAGGGCAGGGAGTTGTAGGACAGCATTATTTTGGCACCTGGCAACTGTTGTTATTGCTGCTGGAGAAGCACAGCTGACACAAAATCTGTATCGGTTTGCAGGAGAAAAGGCTAAAAAGATGTGCTAGTTAGCGAGGTTCGCTGCACTCCCTCACACACAGACATGCTCTGCTGCCCCAAATGTGTGGGCTGAGGCATTCTGCATTTCCAGTCACAGGATTCAGTTTTATTAACTTTTTTTTTTTAAATAAAAAAATAATGATAATAAAAATTTTAATGAATAGGACAGTTGTGGTCAGGAAGTCCCTAGGCAGCTCCCAAAATATAATTTAATGTAATGAGAGAAAGAAAGAAGGTAGATTCTATCTTTCAGTTGTAGCCCTTTCATTAGAGAAACCGGTAAGAAATAGGGTGGAGAGAGGTAGATTAAAAAACCCAACAGGCAAATGCACACGTATGCACAAACACACACGTGCTCAGATCCTGCATGGGAAGTGTGCTGAGGAAAAGCACCTCCAAGCCACAGTAAGGAGAGGTGCTTTCTTGCTCGCAGTTATTCTTACAGCAGTTTCTTCTGCCTCAGCTTTTTGTAGTTGACGCTAAATGTGAGATTTGTGATTTTTTTTTTATATTTTTTTCAAGCATTGCAGCAGCAGCATGTTCTCTGCACCTGTTGGTTTTATGATTTGCTTCTCACAACTCTTTTGCCGTTGAGACATGATCTGAATGACAGGCACTGCTGAGTCAGCTTGTAAATAGAAATGGAGGTGGGTTCAATGCATTTTCCAAAACAATCTCCCTCTTCATGTCGTGTGTGACTTGCCCTCTCCAACATATGTTTTGTCCCTCTTCATCGCTCGCCATTCAATTTCTCTGTTTCGTTTTAATACTCTTTTTATCTCTCACCATTATTTCCACATTCTTGTCTTGTTCTCTTCTCGCTTCATTCCCCTGGGTTCCCTCCTCAGCATGATATCAACAACTTAGATAGCAGCAGAGGCATTCATAAGTGAAATGTTTAGTTAAAGCATAGTAACCCTGCCCTTGAGATGTATTCAGGGCAGGTCAAAACTATATAAGGCTTTTCTTAGAGACCTTCAATTACAGGACAACCCAGAGACCACTTTAAAGCTTGGGCTGCACAGTCACTGCTCTTGACTGACTGCACTAACTCCGTGGTGCCCTGGGAATAATAATTCCCCAATACTGGGTTAGGCTGGCTTTTTGCCTACAAGGACAAAGCAGCTCAGTGAAAGGCCATCATCTGTAATATTACAGTGAAAAGGAAAAAAAAAAAAAAAGACGAGAAAAAAAAAGAAAAAAAGAAGAGAGAAGAGAAAGGAGAAAAGAAACGAGAAAAGAAGAAAAGGAAAAAATTCAACGAAATAGAACACAGCCTTACAATTGCAATCACTGTCCATTTTTTACAAGATCTTCTCAGTAGGGTCCTGAGCCAGGATTTTAGCATGGTTTTGGGATCTGTCAAGGAAATATGTACCTGTAGTTTATCCATGTATGGCACTCTCTGTGGATCTCAAAGCACTTTAAGCAAGAAAGGTTATGTCAGAGGTTGGGTAACTTAGGCATTGAGGCTGTTGTCTCTAGAAAATTTATTACTGCTAAGATCGCTTCCAAGACCTGTGCCTAGATGCTTGAGGCATTATTAAAAAAAGGGGTGTATGTGCCTTGGCAGATTTGCATGATTCCTAAACTTCTCCCTGGCATTACTGTCAATCTTGAAAGTCAGCAGGAGTTGTGGGCAGGGCAGAGTGGTCACTTAAAGGTCCTTTTAATAGTATCTGATTGAAGCAAAGTACGGATGGAAGCCTGCTGTGTTTTTTTTCTAGCACATTTTGCAAGTTGTTCCAATTACCTTTTAAAACTAACCCAAATCTTTGGATTAAACCAACACATGCATTAGCAAGTGCTTCATGTGACCTTCTCTTGATGGTATAATCTCAATGAAGCAATTTTTTAAAAGAATTTGCTATTATTTAAAATACATTGTTGTGAATCACATTGCAGGGATGCTCTGTCAAGCTCCAAAAGCATTATGTCCCGTTTGTCTTGTTGCTGTGTATTCAGAAAATACACTTTTCAAATTAACTGAATTAAAAGAGAATTTTCTGTGAAAACCTTTCTCTCTTGGTTAAACATTTTTAATTTGCTGTTGATGGATCTACACATATGCAGAAGAAAACCTGTGAGTGGCATCCAATACCTCTCAGAAACCTTGGGAGAAGGAACTGGGGGGCTACACACCCTTGTGAGATGTTCTCAGAGAAGTCGGGCCCCAATAAGTCACTGCCTGCGTGAGGGCAACCGGGAATGCTCCTGCAACGAGTGCAAGCCCAGCTGAGGTTCTGGGGGTGGCCAGGAGGCCTGTTACAATTTCCTCTTGATATAATCTTGCATTTTCTGTGCTTTGTCACACAGTATTGCCTTTACAGAATGGTTCGAGTGTCTTGATGCAGTTGAGAGGTTGCGGTCTCCAGCTTCTGAAAAGAGAGCCTTAACCATTCTTCACAAAACACGCTGCTTACCCAGCCCGTGTAGTTTAAAGATGCCTGCAGAAAGAGGAGAGGAAATTTTTCAAGTAAGCTTGGCCTGTTAGAGCAAGTTTTATATAAAGGCTATAGGACAATTAACTTCTTCACAACTGCTTTTTCTTGATGTGCCCTACATAAATAAACTGAGCTACCTGAATGCAGAAAAATGGAAGGGATCATTAATTGACATAATAAAAGTGCCCTAAGAAGTGTTGTGAAGATTCTCCCATTCACTTAAAATCTCAGGTTTCTCTGTGGGAAAGGCTGCCAAAAATATTCTTCACTTTCTGCCATTCAAAGAAGTTTCATGGGCAATTTTCAGCACAGGGAAAACAAATATGTTTCAAATGTGCTAGGAAGAAAAATTATTGTTCTAATTCACTTTAACTCAAAACATTAATTTATGAAGTGTCAGGTTTTTGTCTTTGCTCCACCCCTGTAATTTTTTCAATTTTTTTTTTCTAAGTGTTTCTGGATACGTGGTAGCTTATTCACACTATTTCACTTTTCCTTTCTGCCTCTGAAAGTCAAGGAAAGTTTGAAAACTGAATGGAGGAACACTTAAGAGAAAGAGGGGAAGTAAATAGGTGAAGATAAGTGTAACAGAAATAAATCTAGGGCTTGTCTATTTTATTGCTGTCCTGGCAAAGATAAAAGGAAGAAAGGGAGGTGGAAATCTGATCTAATACATTAATATTGGTTTTTTAAAATCCATAAGTAAACATTTCAACCCTAAAACAGAAATTTAATCTGATTTCAAAAGTTCCTGTCTAAAATATTTGGGAAAAAGATTCTCAAACTAATTTTATTTCAGACGCTGTTTTCAATGGAATGACATTTCACAACAAAAAAAAAGCCTTTTGGTTTGACTTACAACTTGGTCTACACTATTCCAAAGGCTCCAAGAGAGGCATAAAGCCTCGTGGTCTGTGTTAGTGTGACTCTTGGACATTTGAAGTAGAGGCCCCATCTTCAGTAGCCGCTGGCACTTTATATTCCTGAAAGAAAGTCTAGCTTGTCAATAAGCTCGTGTAGCCTTTTAAGCAAGAGAGAAAAAAATCAGTTTGACTGAAGCAAGACGATGACGAAAATAGAAATACCAGGACTTTATATGGTACAATGCTTCACTGAAAAAGTTTTTTATCTGGATAGAAAGAGGAAGGAGTAAAAAGCTAGACTATCAATGAAGAGTATAAGATTTTGTAACTTTGTCCTGTGCCCTGGTGTGTGGCCAGCCCCAAGAATGGTTTGGAAGAACTCCTTATACCACTGCTTGTCGAGTTTCCTGTGGCCTCTGTAAATCACTTAACCTTTGTCCCTAAGTTTCCTTGTCCAACAAGTGGGAATTTTAATACTTAATTTTCTGCCTCAGAGAAGTGATGTGAAATATAACTAGTTAATGTCTGTAAAATGCTTTGAGGTCTCATAAAGTCACCAGGTTTGATTTTTTGGTTTTCGTGTTTTGTTTTTTTTTTTTAAAGGAGGAATATGACAAATCCAGGGTGGAAATATATAAATAATATAAATGTATAAACAGTCTTTTTTTCTTTTTTTCAGCCCCAGAAACAAGAGCGAACAAGTTGAATGTGAAATCAGTGCTGTTGTAGAGTCTAAAGAACCAATGACTGCATAAATCTGCTTTGGAACACACCCTGGTAATTCACAATTCTATCAAACAATCTTCCATCTCCCCATTTTGAATTACTGGCATTTATTATGACTCCACCATGCGTTTTTCCTTCCGATTTTAACTCCCCTTTTAAAAACACAAGTTTGTGTCTGTCCAGACAAGTAGGAACATTCTCAGCATGGGCTACGCAATGAGCTAGTTGTTTGATGGGTTTTTTTCCATGCAAAAATTTGCCATCCCAGTAATGACTTCTGTAGTTTTATTGCAGTGTGCTGTCAGCCCTACACTTATGAGGTGTCATTTCTTTTTATTCAATAATTATGCCATTTTCAATAGTGTTGGATGAATGCTTTAGAAAGCTGTCTACAAATACTCATTCCAGCTCTTAAATAAACTCATTTCAACTCTATTCATATTTAATGTACACTTTATCTGATCATTCTAGTGAATGATTTATTGGCAGAAATGTTTGCTCAAATTAAGGATTTTAATGTTCAGGTAATCTGAAAAAAAAAAGTGAAATCTGCATTTCTAATAATAAAAACTATACTATAAACCATAACTAAACTTAACATCAACCTGTTACTGTACAGAAACATGAATCAAGTCCAACAAAATCCATTCTAATTTAGTTCGTTTGCAATGAACTACTCTTGAGTAAATGGCAGAGTTAAGAATGACTTTTTAAATATCAGAATATTTCCAACAGATAGTGTATGAAGGAAAACCAACATTCCAGTAGCTGACAATTCACACAGAGTTGCAATTAGTCAGTTAAATTAATTGCAAGTTCTTTGGCCTTTTATTGTATTTGTCCTGTTTGGAAACCTAACATGGTACAACAAAATTTGTGCTGTCTATCTCAGCAATGCAGCAGAACAACCTACTGGCAATGCACTGTTGTCAATATGGTATCATTTGGAAAAAAAACAGTTGTTTTACTCACTGGGTAGAACGCGGTTGTAAAAAATAGAGTTACCCATAACATATTCCAGTAAAATAACTTACATTTTTTGCCACATTTAGTTTCAATGTAGTCATACCCAACTGATGCATGACTTATTCGTTTAGCTGAATTATCATTGATTAAAATGGGCAGAAAGATATGATACCGCTACTGATGAGTGCTATTGCAGGGTGACATTTAAACTGTCAGCAGTGCTGAGAATCAACAAAATATTTTGATACTTCCTTTTAAGAAGTGTTTCTGTGTGCAGAATGGTTTGAAGAAGTCACAAGTGCTCTGAGGACAAGCAGTCTAATATTTACAAAACTCTGATAGGAGTATTTTGTGACATTATTTATAATTTTTGCACTTTGTAGTAAAACAAAGATTCTCTTGGGCAAAGCACAAAATGTGAGCCTGCTGAGCAAGCAGCCAAACAGCACAGCTTTCTGTAATAATTTGTATTTCCTCCTTGTCCTGGTTTGAGCCTAACCCGCAACACTCACGTCAGTTTACATTCAGACTCCTACAAATGCAGAGCATTTTCAAAGGTCTAAGAAAAATTACCCTTTATAATCTGTCTTCTCTGATAGGAAATTAATCTGTCTGTCATCATCAGTCCTTCCTCTCCTGTTCTCTCTCTCCTTTTGCACTTTAGAAAGTAAGTCGTGGCTCTACACTATGTGACAGCTCTATCATATGGGATTTGGCCAAGCCAAGAAGACCACATCTGCAAAGAGAAAGCAAGTGGTTGAACAGTTCTGTTGCCATCACTGGAATTACTCATTCCAAAAGTCATGTCGTTGCCTTGCAACAAGGAGGGCAAGGAACAATCAGCAAGAAATGTTCAGAGGTGACTGGTGTGTTGAGGGAGCGGAAGAGACATTTAGTTATTTAACTGAGAGTTCAACACCTAATGCTGCACCATAAGGAGTTTCACAGTATTGAACTCTGCCCAGCATTTATGGCTTTAGGTAGTCCTGTATTACACGACAGTGGGCAAAAGGTGACAATTCCGTGTTGCTAAAGAACAATGTTTATTACTGTAGTCCTTGAGGATGGATTGATGCAGTAAATCACTCCATGGAGGTTGAAATTATTTCAGATGGAGGGGTAAAAGGAGTAAAGTCCTACAGTTATTGGGAAGAATCAATCAATTCCTTCCCTTCCCCCTCTCACTTCCTCCCTTCCTTCTGTGCCAGTGTGTTGTGGAGGGCTGGGTAAGTGTGCTCATACACTGCAGGCAAGACAAGAGATAATTGCCTGGTTTGTGGATCTCAGCAAGACTTCAGTGAGAGTAAAAGACGTACTGGAGGCCACTTGCCTGGACAGCCAGAGATCACTTTCCTTTACAGGCTTCTAAGTTTGACCAGGATGTGCTTTTGGCTCCTAAATTTGGACTTTGGTGACTGTTGATTCTAGTTCCTATTGATGTTATTATTGGTCCTTTTTAAAATTTAGGAGTGGTTTTATTCATAAACTGGAAGGTTTATGTAAGATTCATCAGAATTAATTTCTGAGACAATTGAAGGTGAAGAAGGAGTGAAGAAGGAGTGGTAGTTACCGAGCGTAACCTGCTGTGGGGAAACGCCAGAAGTGGAGAGACACAGGATGCCTGAGGATGTGAATCATAGAATGTTAGAGGTTGGACGGGACCTCTAGAGATCATCTAGTCCACCCTCCCCCTGCCAGAGCAGGATCACCCAGGGCAGCCACACAGGAACGCGTCCAGGCGGGGTTTGAAAGTCTCCAGAGAAGGAGACTCCACACCCTCCCTGGGCAGCCTGTGCCAGGGCTCTAGCACCCTCACAAGAAAGAAATTTTTCCTCATGTTGAGGTGGAACTTCCTATGTTCTAACTTAAACCCATTATTTCTTGTTCTATTGCTAGGCACCACTGAGAAGAGATTGTCTCCTTTCCCTTTGACACTCACCCCTCAGATAATTCTGTACGTTAATGAGGTCCCCTCTCAGCCATCTCCTTTCAAGGCTGAACAGCCCCAGGTCTCTCAGTTTCTCTTCACAGGAGAGATGCTCAAGTCCCTTAATCATCCTCGTAGCTCTCCGTTGGACTCTCCAGTGGGTCCCTGTCTCTCTTGAATTGGGGAGCCCAAAACTGGACACAGGATTCCAGGGCTGGTCTCACAGGGCAGAGTAGAGGGGGAAGAGAACATTTCTAGACCTGTTGGACACACTTTTCTTAATGCACCCCAGGATCCCATTGGCCCTCTTGGCCACAAGGGCACGTTGCTGTCCCATGGACAACTCACTGTCCACTAGGACTCCAAGGTCTTTCTCCATGGGGCTGCTTTCCAGCAGGACATCCCCTAATCTATACTGGTGCCTGGTGTTATTCCTCCCCAGATGCAGAACTCTACACTTGTCCTTACTGAATTGCAGCAGGCAGACAAAACTGTTCTGAATCAACCTCTGAAAGAAACTGTCTTTTCCCACTGACTTAGGGAATGCTCAAGGTGATCGGTTGTGGTGAGGCTTAACTTAATCTTTCTGTATACCCCCCTCTTCAGTAGACTCCTGGAGAACTGGCCCTTTGGGCTGTGGTGTCCTAGCAAGCAAGCGCATGGTAAGAGTGCTGTGTTTCTGGAGTCTGTCCTGAATTCTGAAACATCTGGGCATTTCATTTCCTCCCAGAAAGAAACGACCGGCCAACATTTGCTTCTTTCCTAGACCATCACTGCTGATTCTACTTAGCTCCTTCACAATTACTTGCAGCTGGATCCATTAAAAAAAAAACAAAACACCCTCTCCCTTTTAGATCATACGCAAGATGAGGGCAGACAAATTGCTCTGACTACAGTGGGCTGCAGCTACATTAATTTCATCCAACGCTATCTTCATTTCCTTCCTTTCCCACTTAGTTACGTAATGTGAAAATTGGCCTATTTTGGTATTATTATGATGATTTTGAGTTTCTTATTCTTCTCTCACATAGTGTTGGCTGCCTAAGATGACCTCAGAAACAATCTGGTTAAAGAAAACAAAACAAAAAAAAGAGTTGGCAGAAGCAAATGTTCCCTGGTAGTGGAAACCTTT
>NW_009700729.1:158664-161762 GCF_000703405.1 Apaloderma vittatum | reverse complement strand
AAAGAGTGCTGGTGTAGCTCCTGCTTACTGAATGTTTTCTGGGACTGCTCTGGAAATGTGGGACACTTCCACTTATTCTGATTAGCTTTTGATGAATGTAAAGGATGAAAATATTTAAAAAAAAACAACAACAACTCCAAACATTAATTCTATTTCCAGTGAGATGCTTTGTTTATGAGAAGCCAGCATATGGTGCAAACAGGGACAGGAAAAAGTAATAAAATCTCTGGTATTTATTTCTAAAAAAAGAATAAATGAGGCAAATTGCTATTCAGGCTGTAGCCTGGGTTGTATGCCCATTTATTCATAGTGGTTTTGAAGTGGTAAGAGCTAAGCTGGTGGCAGAGTAGACAGAAAATTAGTTTTATTGATCTAGAAGTGAGGGGTAGGAACAATCACTATAAGAAAAGAAAACCTAGGGCTGGGTGAGAGAAGCAGGTGGATGGATCAGATCACGGTGCCTTTCCATAAATTTGGCTGCTGCTTCTCAGTGAGCAGCTGAAGCCATCCTGGCTTTCCACTCAGGCATATATGAAAATAGTCAGTGGAACCAATGTGGTTTCACTGTTTCTATAGCAGCCTTCTGCCCTATGGAACTGCCCTTTTTGCCTGTATCTAGAGCATGTCTTCCTTCTTGTCAGAACAGGTGGGGGTTTTCTGTAGCCCAATTAAGTGCTATATATGTGGTATTTCCTGCAACAGGCCAATATTTGGCTTGTTACAGTATTACCTCTGATATGGGAGGACTAAGTTCATACCATGGTTCTGCCAGAGACTGCACTAGGGTGGAGAAAAAACCAAAACAGCACCCATCCTACACTTACTTTGCATTCTGCGGAGGCTGAAATCTTGATGCAATTATTCTACACCACAGTTGTAACCTTGAATATTTTTCCCACTTTAATGAAAATACTTTAGGGAAAAAAAAAAAAAACGCTTTTTTCACCTACAGTATCACAGCCACATGAGTGATCATGTTAACCTAAAGGGAGAGCACATATGAGGCAGCCAGGCTGTGGAAGAGAAAATATGCAGTGAAATTCCAAGAGAAAACAAGCAGTTCCTATTTCCAAAGTGGTCTGTGTTGAGTCACTCATTGCTATTATGAAAGATAATACAAGCTTTTATTATGGCAACATGCAGGAGTCTCAGTGAAACTGGAGTGCAGCACTCTGCACAGTGGGCTTTTAATATGCATATTCTATTCAAATTTTTCCCCAAATTTACAAGAATACAGACAGCAGAGTCAGAACTTGAGATAGGATTACGGGAATATGGATCCTACATGAAAAACTAAAGATAAAAGACATTGTGGACAGCTGTAGTTGATGACAAGATCATTTTGTCCATGTTCTTCTGTTTGGGCAGAAGATCGGGTCTACCTGAAACACTCTTGACGTGCTTCTGTAATCTATTTCAAAGTGATGTTTCCACCTTTCTGTCTAATCTATCTGCTTGATACTAAGAACTGAACTACTTGAATAAAGAAATGAAATTAACTGGTGAAAAACAGATAACGTATTTCATGTACTGACATTCATCCACAGTGTAACATGTATTTATATTACTCCAAGTCTATGCTACTCCTCCACCTTGGACTTCAGATACTCTTTCCGCTACTGGCAGGCACTATCAATAATTTTACATACCTTTTAATTTATTTATTTTTTTAAATGAACTAAATAACACTACTACACTTTAACATACATAGGGAGTAAGGAACTGAGAATATGAAGGATGTAAAGTATCAAGGAAGTTGTTCCCGCTTGTCAGAGTCAGTAGTCTGGACATTATATTGGCAAATAACACTTATGATGAATTGCACAGCTCAATCTGCAGCTCATGCATGTATATTGGAAAACTGAAGAGAATTAATGTGAGCAATTTTTTAATATTAAATTGAAAATGAGATATCTTTTTTTGCCAACAGAATATTACGTCAAATTGTTTTCTTTATTGCATTTTTCTTCTGAATATGATTACTATTTTCCATTTTCTTTAAGAATGCACAATCCTATTGTTTCTCCATACTAACTATTTGGGCTTTCCTTTGATCTGGAGCAATTTCATTTAATTTAACAGAATAGGAGTTGAGTTCTCAAGCATTTTATCATTTCCTTTGTGATGAAATCTGATCCAAAGTCCATGACTTCTGTAGAAAAATGCACTGTTATTGACATGAATGTGCATTGTGTCAGGCCTTCACATTTCAGACATTTTTTTATACATCCTGACAATAGTTCTTAAACTGTGTAGACAGTACTGATGGATTATCCATTCTTCAGCATTTCTAAATGGAAACAAAAAAGTTGGTCAGAGAAAAAAATCTTGGTCCCATTGTAGTCAGGGGATGCTCATCATGAATATTTCGTAATGCTTTTGTTTTGAACTATAATTCGAATATATGGACTTACTAGACTTTATTATAACATAAAAATGTCTGACTGGAACTGCCAGTAGTTGTCTAAGGATCAGTGAACCTGATTTGATTAAATTGAGTACAAGTTAGCCTCACTCCGAAGCTGAGTTGTATTATGTATGATAAAGTGAGATTATTAGGTAGGATCAGTCCATAATCTGACAGGATGTCACTAGGAGGGTGCACAAGAGCTCATTCAGTCGTTGCGTACAACAGAAAGGCTGGTGAAGGCCAAAGATAAATAGAATTACAAACATCTGCCAAACACATACTGGCCAGACCTAGAAGGGGCACAAGAGATCGAGAGATGTGAGACTCGTGCCAATTCTGTGTTCACTTAGCTGATTTTAAAGCATTTGGTTAGGAGGAAAAATGTTTTGACTTGAAGATGACCATATTTAGGGGACACCTTACATACATACTTAACATGTTACTTTAAAAAAAAAAAAAATGGTTTGTACTCCAGAAAGGGATAAGGCAGCAGGTTTGCTCTTGATTTATCTCTTTAGCACACTAACATGAGGAGATCCTAGAAAGTGAAATCAAAACAGACATTAGGTTTATTAATAATTTTACGAAAAGTATTGATAGCACCAGTCATACAGGAATTACAAGTTTAGGGCAGGAGTCTGTGTCTCCGACTGAGTGGGCAGAACAACACAAATGTTTCCAGCAGGAA
>NW_009700729.1:74440-158644 GCF_000703405.1 Apaloderma vittatum | reverse complement strand
AAATCTTCATTTATTGAAGAGCTCATTTGTGTGTATAGTCAAAAAAAAATCAGACATGACAAAGTCAGATCTGGTAGATTCATTATTAATCAAGGCTTATTATAAACTGAAGGCTCATCCTGAAAGCAAATAAGGAAAAAAATAATCATTTTTCTCATGGAAATTCTGTGAAGAATAGCCATTTCCAAAGGTATGAGCAGGATCTGGAAGAGACCCTATAGACTTTCAAGGTTCCCTCTTCACAGTGGCAAGCAAGAGCCACAATTGTCCTCAGTTCTAATTCCTTTTTGTCCCTTTCCCAGTTCATACACATCCACTCTTTTTCCTTTCATACATCCTCAATGACTCTCCTCTGTAGGACTGTCATTTTGACTATATTCTCCATACTTTAGGGTCTCTTGTCATACCAATTTTTCCAATATTCAGTCAATCAAGTAACAAGATTAGTAAGAGACAACTGGAAAAGATTTGGTTTATCATGCCACTAATGCTCACATTGACAATGATTGATGATAATGATGTATATATGTGCACAAATACACTGTGATTTAAAGGACAAAAAAGCAGATAAAATCATAAACAAAATCTAGAAAGAAACAGATAAATGAAAATTTGGAATTCTCTGAAAAAAAATCCGTGGCCTGAAATCATAGTTCGATGCAAGAGAAGGATGAAAAACTGTACTAATCTAAGTTTGTCGTTACAAATAAGGTGAATATATATTAGTATAGAGGACAGATAGATATTGGATGATCTAAAATAGAAATCACAAAAGTAGATGGTCAAAAACATCAGAAAGAAAAGCATGTCTGACAGTGTTGAGAAGGTTTCTCCTATCAAGCTTGCAACAAACCACATTAGATGGGAGGTGGCAGTATTATTCAGAATGCGAAAATATTCAATAAATGTTTCTGTCCCTGCATTTGGAATTAAGGGGAACAAAATCCTCCTGTTTGATGAAGATGATGAGATATATTACCGGCCTTATGCAGTGCTCATGGAATAGCCAAACCAGGTCTTAGAAAATAAGTGTCTTTTAAATTTTTTGAGAGGAAGAATAATTCCACTGCTGAGTTTTGAGGTTTGATTGACGGGATGTTCTGTAAATGTAATGGACTTTTGCAAGACCTTTGAATCACTGGTGCGTAATATTCTGATTACAGAATCAATGCTACACAACATCAGTAAAGAACATGTTAAATGGATTAAAAATTGGCGAAATGACAGCTCGCAAAGTTGCAGTCGTCAGTGGTGAATGGTCAGTGCTGAGTTGCTGATAAGTAGTTGTGTCCTAGTGGTGGAGGTTACCCTATGGATCAATGCCAGGCCAGTATTGTCCAGAATTTTCAGTGCTGGGAATCAGTGAATGGAAAATAATGAATTGCAGCTGTGGAAGGTTCTAGGTGATCGAGACATTGTGAAGGCAGGGACACAACATGATCTGGGTCAGTTGCAGCTAAGCTCATTCAAATGAGCTGTTTTAAATGCAGCTAGTCTTATCTAAGAAGAAAAACAGGCTTCATGAAATATTGGAAAAAGTTCAGAAGGAACCACAGAAATTATCTGAGAGCAAAAGTGAGGAATTTAGTGAGAGCAATCTCCTTAGCCAATGGGATGTGATTTGATCAGAGGTGATGGAGAAAAGTTTGATACTAAAGGACTACTTAATTAAGAGGGAGAAGAAGCATGGCCAAAGGCTGAAACTAGGCCTGTTCAGATAAGGTGCACAGCTTTAAAAGGAGTAGTGGGCAGGGACAGACTGCCACAAGAAAGCACCATTTTGGGGGATCTTCAAAACCGTATGTCTTTTTTGAAGATGTGCTTTAATCAAACATAAGTAATTGATATTGATACAGGGGATATGAGGATTGCAAGGGCCTTGGATGTGTAAAAAATGGCTCAACTTTCTATTTGTCTGACTTTGCAGTCAATAAATATATGACTTAAGGTTTCCAAAATGACAGCTCTTACAAACTTCCTATGAATTTGTGTCCAACAAGAATACAACAAAAAAAGAAGTATAAATGAGAAATACAACTAGGACAAGTGTAGAGTCTTACATCTGGGAAAGAACAACCCCATGTAGCAGTGCAAGTTGGGGACTGACCTGTTGGAGACCAGTGTAGGGGAAAGGGACATGGACATCCTAGCGGGCAGCAGGATGGCCATGAGCCAGCAATGTGCCCTCGTGGCCAAGAAGGCCAGTGGCATCCTGGGGTGTTTTAGAAGGGGAGTAGCTAGTAGGTTGAGAGAGGTTCTCTTGCCCCTCTGCTCTGCCCTGGTGAGGCCACATGCGGAATATTGTGTCCAGTTCTGGGCCCCTCACCTCAAGAGAGACAGGGAACTGCTTGAGAGAGTCCAGCGCAGAGCCACAGAGATGATGGAGTGGAACATCTCCCTTATGAGGAAAGGCTGAAGGAAATGGTTCTCTTCAGCTTGGAGGAGACTGAGGAGTGACCTCATTAATATTTATAAATATGTAAAGGTTGAGTGTCAGGAGGACAGAGCCAGGCTCTTTTCAGTGATGTCCAATGACAGGACAAGGGGCAATGGGTACAAGCTGGAACATAGAAGGTTCCACAAAAATATTAGGAAAAACTTTTTCCCTGCACTGGAACAGTGAACCCAGAAAGGTGGCATCTTCTTCTCTGAAGACATTCAAACTCGACCTGTTGTGTTCCTGTGTCCAAGGCCAAGTTGGGCGGAGCCTTGAGTAGCCTGATCTAGTTGAGAGGTGTCCCTGCCCATGACAGGGAGGTTGGACTAGATGATTCCCACTCGGTCCCCATGTGTTGCCAGGTCTAGTCGAGAGGTGGCATCCCTGCCCAAAACAGGGAGGTTGGACTAGATGATCTCTAAGGTCCGTTCCAGCCTAGGCCAGTCTAGGATTCTATGACTCTACTCTAGATGATCCTGCTCTGGCAGGAGGGTTGGACTAGATGATGTTTCGAGGTCTGTTCCAGCTCCTAACATTTTGTGATTCTGTAACTCTGTTCTGATTTGGTTCCATTCTTATTTTATACAAAGCAGTTAGGTCATGCATTTTAAAAAAAAATGTCACGATTGGTAAGAGCCTCTCAAAAACACAAGCTGCAAAGGGAAATGACTGCATCATTAGCTACTGGTTACGACATCCCTTGTGCCAGGCAACCATCTTAAAACTCAGGTCAGGAAAGTTTCTGGTAGAAATCCTCGACCTACCAAATTCAGAGTTTGGGGAAATTCTGCCTTCAACAGTATGACTATGTACTTTTTTAAAAAATATATTTTGGTTTTTTTTCTGATCTAATTTCACATTGCTATTTCTATCTTCTGCTCCCACTGTTTTATCCTTCCCGGTCCCTTTTTTTAATATTTGATGTAAGTCCTCCATGCAAGGCCTTTCTTTTTTTTGGGGGGGGATGACATAAATATATCCCATTTTAAAGAATAAGAGTTTTCTATTATTCATAATATTACCTAGCCTCCTAGTAGTACTGAAGCATGGAAAATTTCAGATGTGTTTGTAGCATGTAGCTGATCTGGTGATACTATCTAGTGTGCTGTTATTACTGCTGCCTACAGACTATAACTGCCTGTCTCTACACGCAGATAGTGATGAAGCAGTGAACAAAAGCTTTCTAAATGAGGGCAGAGACATGGTACAAACCTGAAATTGTTAACCATACAATATAACAATGAGTAGGAGTTCCAAGTTTGAAACCAGAATATAAGGTTACAATGCGCAAGGGAGATAAGAAAGTGTGGAACTGTCAACAATAGAATTATTTTTTGAGGAGCTTGCCTAATTTAACCTCGTAATTCCATTTGTGAGCATATAATTGCATAGTATCCTTTCTAAAAAAGCGTTTAGAGCTGTACTGTGGAGCAGCTGACATGAAGACCTCTCTTTACTCATATCTAAAACTGTAGAGTTTGGTCAGATATTTGGATGAATTTATGTCTTTCAGAAAGTGGAGTGTTGGCAGTGCTGTCACTATTTGCAATTTAGGAAAGGGATTTTACTGAAAAAATAGCTGCCTCAGTTCTAATAAGATTTTTTTTTTTTAAGTGTAGTTTGAGCATTATCTCATAGTGGTGAAAGGAAAAGTCTTTACTCCTAGATACCATCTGTCTTTAATATGGAGTCACCCACTGGTCCTGCCTTCCTGTATACCTTAGGCTGATGATAAAATGCCACTAAGAAAAGGACCTCCCTGATATTCCAGTTAACAGAACAGCCCAGGCTTGGTGTCCTTGGAAGTGTACAACACTTACTGGAAGGTAAGAGTCTATCAGCAGGGTACCTTCTGCATGTGCAGGAAGAGACCACAGCTGAGGTGAATCACTGCACCCTTATTTACATGCTTTACCTTGTTACTGCCTCCTTCAGGGCTGTTTTGATCACATTTGGAGCCAACAGTGGGTGGGGAGGTGTGTACTGCAGGAACTGCTGTGCTGATAGACCTCAAGCTGCTCTGGGGAGTGACTGTCAGGACCTGGGGGAACTAGAATGAAGCCGTGTGATGGATCTAATTCTCCCTGTTCCACACTTACTCTTGTTTCTCTAGATTATGATATGATGCCGTTAAGGCATGCCTATGGGTATATAATACGCTTTGCATAAGCAGGTGTGGTGTCATTTCCTCTGCCCAGCTTTGCTAATGCAAACTGATGATGTACAAAATCCTTATGCCAGTCCTCTAAGAAAAGAAATGGGAAACATATCTCCTTGAACAGAGGGTCAGTGAGGCTGATACTACAGAAACAGTTTTTATTTCCAGAAATGACCACTCACCTGAGTAGTGCAGTCATAGGTAGACACAGGGAAATATAATTAAGCTGTTTCTAAAATGGATAATCCTATTGTTGCCCACTTTGGGAGAACAAATGGTTGAGTTTTTCCATTTCCCACTATACCACTGCACAGCGCAGTGTCCAGCTACATGAGTTTAATGGCCAGCTAGATGTTTTATTCTAATCCAACATACTTTAGAGGCAAAAAAAAAGCGCACTACAAAACCAAAACAAGATAATTTACTTTGAAAATTATTGTATTCAGAGCTTGAAGATAATTTTAATACAGAAATCTATTTTTTAAGAAGTTTTAACCTGAAAGCAGCTATTTAATATGGTTACAATATCAGAAAGGGCAATTCAGAAGATGAAGGTGAGAAGAGTTACAAAAGCCTTTCCCTTTAGGTGAGCTCGAGGAAGGTGCTTAATTCAACAAGACGCTGCCAACAATATTAGCACTCAGTAACTTTCCCTCTTCTGAGAATTGCAGTAGATCCACTGATAGTAGAATTTATGCTTGAGCATGCCTCACTGACTTAAGGTTGGTGCTTATGAATATCTTAACGTTCCTTTCAAATTGTAAGGAACACAAGGACTTTAACAATACTTAAGTGTAGTTAAAAGTCAACTTTTTATGTGTTAGGTTATTTTGTTATTTGGGGATTTTTCCTCTGATGAATTCACACTGGAGCACAGTTAATCAGCAGGCTGCATGCAAACTTGCTGTTGCATGGAGAAACCCATGAGTTGGGTGCCACTGAGCCCTCCTCGCAGCTGTGGTTTTCCATTGCATGCCCAAAGTTTAGAAACTAAACTGAGGTCTAAGATGCTAAAGTGAACTGAGAACAAAGAAAATAGTGAGCTTTTCTCTTTTTTTTAAGTTTTAGTTTTAAAAGAAGGATCAAAGCTGCTCTTTCTCTTTCAGAACTTGTGGAAGTTGAATCATAAAGGTCTGCCTTGCAGGGCATCCCAACACCGATGGTTTGAACCTCCAAGTTTAGCTCTGAAGCTGAAACCATTTTTGAGATGGATGCATAATACTAATCCTTCTCATCTTCCAGGGTAATAGGTTTAATTTCTTCAAAGAACAAATGTGTTTTTTCAGACAGGTAACTCCACGACATTGTCAAACTCTAAACAAATGAAATAAATCTTGGAGCAACTTTGAAAATCCATACTGTGTATTTGATTGCTTACTGATCTTCTTCCAGTCTATAGAAATGATTTTGGAGCAGGGAGTCTAAGCATTTTTCTGTACACCAGGACAGGATGGAATGTGATTTGTTCACCTACACAATCCTGTGACGTAGAGAGAATCGACAAATCTGCCATTAAAAAAGTTGAGAGGCTAAAGCACAAAATTCTTTGCTTTCGCTGATCCATCAGTGGTATGAAGAGAATGATACTGTTTTTCTTGTGTTTTGTTTTGCCTCTTTATATTACAAGGTCTCCAAGGTATGGGTTAATACTGATTTTGGGCGTATATATCACAGTGTGCACAGGAGCCTAGTCGCAAGTGACACTTCTAAGGATTATTATGGAACAAATAATAAATAGTATTGATGAAGAAATATGGACTGCAAAGACATGAAGTAAAATACTACCTCTTCTGCTGTGAAGTCCAAATTAAGAGCTTATGTGCTTTTTTGCTTTTCTCCCTATGGGTGTTGCATATTCTCACAGCCTTCACTAACCATTTCAGAGCAGGACAGCTGACCTTCAAAAGTAAATACGATTAAAGCTGAACAAATCAGGTAATTACAATAAAAACATGACTTGACAAGCAGCCTCTGGACAGAATTACAGTTCTATACACAGCCTTCACATTGAATTAGGATGATTTGAAATGGTAAAAACATTTATTTTACTTTTGTTTGATATTTGTGGGACACTCCATTTCTAAGCTATATTAGAGTTCTTTAGAAAAGAAAAAAATAGTTCAGCTTAGGTGCTGAGTTCTTGCATCTGTCACTGCAAAGGATGTTAGCAAGGTGTTACCAGAGATACTTGGACCCTCTTTTCCACCCAAGTCCCTTATGAAGCCTGATTTCCCTCCCTAGCATGGCCCTCTTCCCTCTCTTTCTGCAACCTGCTGGGAGCTCATAATTGGCGTGGCTGCAGAGCCATGCAGAGAAAAGGGATGTGTGGCTGTCTTCAGCCTCTCCCTTTTCTCATTTGGGAGAAGTGCAGGTAGCAGCCTTCTAGCCCTAGGGGAACACAGAAAAACAACATGAATGGTGAGAAGCAGAAATGGCCAAACAGTTAGTCCAGAAAAAAGAGTAGGGCGCAAGGCTAATACTATGAGCGTTGCTATAATATGAGCAGATCAGCACTTAGCATCAAGAAAGACATTCCACTGTCACCTGTCATTACTGCATTGCCCAAGCTGACAGATGTTCCCAAACCAAGGACAAGTTGCAAGGTTCAGGCAAAAATGCTGAGCAGAAAAACAGGTGATGCATGGTGACATATTGCAGCTGTATCCATTAATATCTTGGATGACTTCAGTGCTTTTCAAGATCAGGCCTGTGGTATTCCCTGCTATGATAAAAATCAGTGGTATTTAACCCTCTGAGTATCCCTTTACTTTGAAATTCTCCCCACATGTTGATAATGTACAACATTTCACTCTCTAGAAGAAAACTGAAATATACAACTAAGAGAAGGAGAAAATATGCAGAAACCCCTGTGGATCTTGAACTACTGCAGTCTGTGATGTCCCCCAGGAGGAGCAAATTGGTAAAGGATGAAATAGAAGAGCAAGTCCTTTCCCCACACAGTGCACTACAACCTCACTGCCCAAGTGCTTGGAGCAGAGTCATACTTAATATCATCCATGATACTTTGCTTTCTGGTGAAACGCTCAGATGGAAGCACCCTCACTGTGGAGACAGAGAATTGAAATCCAGTATGAGCCACTAGAAAAATGCATTTCAACCCTGAAACACAAGGTCAGAGAGGTGATCCAGCACTCCCTGAATCTGCAGGACATCAATAAATTCCTATGACCTTTAAAATCAGGTCAAATTCCTATAGAAACAACTTGTAAAAGCCCTTCAATCCCACTGAAACCAATGTGAGCAACACGCTGTAACTCCCACAGCGCTCAGACATACAATCAAGAGAGTACCATAATCTAGTTAAAAAAGATTAGATGGGTGAGCTGATCTGGTGAAATCCCCTGTGCTACTTCTGTGCATAAGAGGATCAGGGTCATGGTGGCACAAAATCTTAAACAGGTAGGAGATCTGGGATGCGTTGGATGAGTGTGGCAGAAGGACCCACTTGTACAGACTTGCTTGGGATCCAAGTCACAGACAAGTGTCTGCAGGGCTTTAGTTATTAGCCACGTTACTTGGAGGTGATGTCCTGGACTATGAGCCGTGGCATGAAGGGGCCTGAGCCAGTGGAGACCCAAGCTGGTGCATCCGTGCGACGCAGCTCTGTGCCACACAGCTCCACCGATGCGGATCCCAGAGCAGCGTGGCAGCACCAACCCCATCAGAGACAGGCAAGAGGCTGGTGTTTTTTCAGTGGTGCAAGCACAGCACTACACTGCCATAGCTGGGCTGTCTCGGTGCCCAGCAGGAGTTCAGGAGCTGCTAGCCTGAGCATCTCTGCACGGTGTAAAAACATCTAGTCACAAACCAGAACCCCACCGTGCAAAGCACTTGACAAACACAGCACAGAAAGATACCTTGCCCCAAGGAGTTTCCTATCTAAATAAAATGGAACTAGTGTAGAGCGCACATTGCTCAGTGTATAAAGCAGTGCTTGTCACTTTTTCTGCCAGCAATGTGCCAGAAGTCAAGCTATTAAATTGCAGCTAGCAGATGGGCTAGGTACTCCCATTGCTTTTGCAGAGTACCACGCAGCTACCAGGGCTCTTCATCATACACCTGACTCCATCAGAAATCCATAGTTATATCCTAAACAGTGACACAATATCTCGAAGCTCAGTGAGTTATATGCCCCTCATTAATATACCCTTTATTTACAGGGAGCTCCTGTCTTTTGAAAGGGTGAAGATTACTTGAGGTTTTAATAAATGAACCGCTGCAAAGGAACATGTTGCCTTCCTCCTCCTAAAAAGATGCTATTTATATCAATAATCCCATTCCGGGTGTTACTCCAAGCCTCAGAACAGAACAGTGACAAGTTAACCAACCACTTTTGTAATAACATTTACTGCCCTTTATGAAGTTAACAAATCTATTTTTCAAATTTCAGTCATTTAAAATACAAAGGGAAAAGTCATTTTTTCATATGATAAAATGTAGCTGCTGCTGGAATCAAAGAGTCGACCACATTTTTTTCATTAATTTGATTATTCTGAAATGATTGATAAGATTAATTAAAATTGGCTTGATTCAGGGATCTTCAGAGGACCCATCTACACAACTCTTGCAATTTCCACTTGAATAAAAATGGAATAGCATCTATAGGGAGACAGATATACCCAGCATGCCTCTTTTCTGCTCTAACTGTGTGATAGTTATTATGACTATTATTCTCTTTGTGAAGCTTCAGTCCATCCAGAATATTTTGAGATTTTTTTTTAGTAGGGGTAGAAGGAAAAAAAAAAACAAATTGAGAAAAAAGAAAGGAGGAAAGAAGGATAAGAAGGAATAGTCAAGAAAGACAGAAAAAAAAATAAAAAGAAGCAAAAAGAGAAAGGTAAAGAGAAAAAAGGAAAGAAAAAAAGAAAATTAAGTATCATTTCAACCAATTAAAAAACAAACTGAGAAAAAGAAAGAAGGAAAGAAAGAAAGAAATTCAAGAAAGATAGGAAAATAAAAGAAAGAAAAAAATGAAAAGAAGCAAAAAGAGAAAGAATGTTAGAGAGAGAAAAAAGATAAAGAACGAAAAGGGGGAAAGGAAAGAAAATTAAGTATAATTGCAATCAATTAAAAAAAGCTCAACTGATCTGCATGGAGTCTTTTGGGGAAGGGATAATTTCACCTCCCTGAACATAATGCCTTAAAGACTCCCTTTAAAGCTGTGAAGAATTGGTAGTACTTCACCGCCTTTCCCCTCCCTTTCCTGGGGTGTGATCTAGAGTTAAGTGTACCCAATAAACCGATTGTATTTGCATTAATAAAATCAAGCTAGTATTACCAGATCCAGGCTAAAGTCCTCAGTGTTATTCACACAAAATGTCATGCTTAGGGAGGGCTTAACCCACTCTCTGGGATCACAGACATGCTTGAATACATCTAGGAAAACCTGTTAGCAAGCGTTTATTCTTCCATTTTGTGCCATGTCCTATTGTTGACTACTCTTCAGTGTAACTATTCTGTTTCTATGAATAAAACAACCCATGGTAGGGCACGGATGACAGAGCGTTCCCACCGCTATCCTCCTTTAGAGTTTATTTCCAAAATGCGTGCTCCCCAAGATCTGTAACGTCTCAGTAGAATCAGACTAGTCAGTCAAACTTCAGTGACCATCAAGAACATATAATCAAATAAACACATTGCTATGACCTGTTAATATAGGTAAGGCCATAATCCAGCCATATTTAAAAAAAAATAATTAAAAATTGAGTTAATTGCTCTTCAGTAAATGAACTTCGGTGGGCTTTGATATTAAACACATATGTAGGTGTTTTACTAAATTTGGGCCCATAAATTAACTGTATTTAGTAGGTGTCACAGAGGAGAAGTAACTCTGTTTAAAGAAGGAAAAAGAAGTGAACAACCACTTCAAGTGGCTGAAGCAACACTTGATTAAATAAAACAACTCTCGGTCTGTGTAACGTTGGTCGTGCCAGTCATGAAACATTATAAGGCAGTGGAAACCTGTTCCTTGCCCGAAGTCAAAGGGGACATTTTGGCATTTACTTTACTAGACCCAGAATTTTTCTCCAGACTTCTCAGCCTTTCACTTGCTTGCAGATATGCACATGCCTAGGAGATGTACTTTGGGCTACCACAGCATCACAGCTTTGTCAGAGTGCACACTAAATTTCAATTTACAGTACAGGGCAAGGATTTCCATATCTGCATGAGTCTACTTTTTGTAAGCTCATGTACAATGTAGCCCAACATTTGCATGTGAAAAGTCATCAAAAATCAGGAGGAAAAGTGCCTACCTCAGTCATTTTTAAATAACTCAAGCAATTAATTGGTAACCTTTGTTTCTCTTACTTGGTCAGCCATAAATTAGTTTTATGGATTAAGTATATTTGAACTTTTAGAAAATGTTTTTATAGCTTAGAAAGCAAAACACTGCGTTTGCAATTACACTTCAAAACCAATGGTGAAAAGGTGTATGTGCATGGGGAACTGATTAGGACTGTAATTTCTTGCATCTTGATTACAAATTGTTACTGCAAAAATCAGTCTAGTTAGTAATTGCAGCATCAGCCCGGAGGTTCATGAAGGAAGCCATTAGAATTAGTAAAATCAATTTTCACAAAAAAACCCCAAAAAACAGCAGCATGTCATTTTTTTATAAAGGAAAGCTTTAAGAAACCAACAGTCGTCAGGCAGTTGCATGGCGCACACATGTTAAAACAGAGAACACGAGAAACCTCTGGTGTTATGACAAAACTATAGCTTCCTCAAGTGCTGCTTGTGATTTCATTGCCGCTTCTCTGACCTTAATGGAGTCTCAACACGATCTTTTAAGTACTGGAATAATCACAGGTTGCCTTCCACTTTCCTGACAGGTGTGGGTTTAACTGATGCAAAATGCATCTGTGACACTCGAGACTTAGAAACCAAAGGTCTGGCCTGTTGGAGAGTATAGTGCTGATTAGGATGGTCTTGTACGCTGCTCTTGCCAAGAAGCAGTGATTTAAAAAGCCTTGACTTCTGATTTCCAGAAGAGACCAGAAGTGAAGAGGTGGATTCTCAGGCAGTAGCTGCTCAGAACTTACAGTGGTTTCAAATGTTATGATGCAGTTTTGTGCCACGGGGTTCTACCAGCTTTGGGACATCTCTGTATGTTCTAATCATTCGCACCGTATCGGTATGAATCAAAATAGTATCACAGTAGCAGTGGAAACAGCTGTAGACATCATCAGAGTTGCTACAGAAGTCATCTAGATGAAGCTGCCACTACTGCTGAAGGAAGGCATTCCTGAATCCTCTGCCCCCTTACCTGAGTCACGAGATTCAAAACCAATCAGATGATAAACTCCAGAGTTTCCTTCACTTGCCTTGTCCTTTACAGTCTTCAGTTCTCATTTCCAACTTGTCTTTTGAACCACGATAAGAAAGCGTGTTAAGAGAATAAACCATGAAACCATGGATGTTTGCATAATCGCATGACTCCAGGAGATGGAGCTTTAACAATACAGTTTCTGGATGCACCTTTAGTAACTTCTGTCTCTATCACTATCTTTGGTTTGAAACAGGCAGTAGCTTCATTCAGGGACTCTCTTTTACCAGGGGAGGCAAATGATACATTTTTTACAGCTGTGAGCAGTTAGAAAGATTCCCAGACCAAGCAGCACCATGTGGGCAGAACTGAAGGTGTTTTCTTAGACGTGACTACCTCACAGGTATATTTTTCCCTCCTCAGCATGGATATCCTGCCCTGAATTAAAGAGGACATCTAAATATCTGCTTCTACTCCATACTAGAAAGAAATCAGATGGAGAAACTTCTTGGTGATGTCAATGTTAGGG
This sequence comes from Apaloderma vittatum, assembly GCF_000703405.1. NCBI lineage: Eukaryota > Metazoa > Chordata > Aves > Trogoniformes > Trogonidae > Apaloderma > Apaloderma vittatum. Next base: position 146,232 of record NW_009700729.1, on the reverse strand, counting down.
AAACAAGGGGCCTAATAACTGCCCCTTGGCAAACACTTTAAAATCTGTAGAGGTGGATCTCGTCGTGTCGGACAAGCATGCTCTTCTACTTGTCTTGGCTGCAGCATGTTTCAGTACTCTTTCTATTTCAGTTCTTTGGTCCTCCAGCCTTTTGACACATGGAAGTGGAATCAGTGCTGCTCCCTCACTGTAGCCAGTTGTTTAAGCTTATAATTCCTCACCAGCATTGTAAAGGTTCTGTTTTATAGTTCATCTCTTCATAGGTGCTATGAAGTGTGTATCACAATAGCTTCTTAAAGAACTTTTATGCCATTAGTCCATACTTTAGGAGAAAAGACAAATGGAGACACAGGAAATACAGAAATGAGCATATGCACTCACCTGAGTTGCCTCTCAATTCTTGAGCATTCGTCTAAATCTTTTAAGTCTTTCAGGATCTTGCCTTTCCCCTCGCATATGGGCTTGTGTGCATTTCCCTTAACCACCTGGCATCCCATCTTACTCCGCCAGCCACTGAGGTACCTGAGCACTTCATCTCAATATATGAGATGACAGGAGACCTTTTCCTTTGTAATCACCAGATTTCTGTGTCAGATAACCAGTTACTTAGTTACCAGCTCATGAGGGAAGGTGATTTTTCTGGGTGGCAACCAATTCCTCACCTAGGAGTTACTTCTTGTGAGGAGGTAATAATACTCATCAACTTTATGTTCATCATAGACTGGCCTAGGCTGGAAGGGACCTTAGAGATCATTTAATCCAACCTCCCTGTCATGGGCAGGGTTGCCTCTTAACTAGATCAGGCAGCACATGGGGACCGAACCTGTTGTTATCTCTGTCTTCATCATGTGGAATTCCAGTCCCAGAAGGAGGGAGAAAGGATAGCTATCCAACCCATTCCTAATGGATAGTTTGTTTTTTTTAAAAAATCAAGATTTCTCAGGTATATATATGAAAAAATTCACTGCCTTGAAGAAGAACTTATTAGTTGTACCATGAGGGATTCTCCCAGCTGTTGTAGATATCCTGTTCATACACCTCTAGGTTTGTTTTGTGCAGATGAACATTTTTACCTGATTGGACATGTTTGTATCTTGATGCAACATAATACTGATAGAGCTTTTCATCAGTCAAACCGAATCAATCCATCAGTCAAATATTGGCGCATGACTAGCAAGTGAAATCTATCCTTAGCCTATCAGTCTTTCATTCCTTCCTACCTTCAAAGTTACCCACTCCTACAGACCAATTAATCCAGAGGCTGACAGTGGTACTCTTGCTTTGATTTCTTTGTGACAGAGTATCTAAAAGTATTTCTTGGCTTGTTCTAGCACTTAGTTTCCTTTGCTTAGTGGTTCAGCAACAAACATGCACGCTATTGCTAATTAATATGTTTGAAATTCTATCCTGGCCCACAGCATTAAAAAAAAAAAATCTTAGAAGTCTTTGACTGCAGTAGCTATTAATCAGCCCTAAGCCTTTGCATTTGTCCTAATTCAAAGCATTTGTTGCACAACATTTTCTGCATACCACACCAGTGTTGATCAACTTCAGTTTCAAAATTCTTGTTTATTTTATTTTACAGCATGTCAGTCTGGGAAGTTAGACAAAAAAGAAAAAAGTCAAAAAAAAAGAAAAAAAAAGAGGCTGTTTATTTGTCTCATGCTGGGGAATTTAAGACTCCAGCAGGGTTCAATGGAGTGTGTGTCACCATCGCAGTGTGCTAAGGAGGCACACTGAGTGGGAGCTGGTGATGAGAGAGAAGGGGCAGAAGAAGCCTGCTTTTGGCAGCTGAGGAGACACAAAGGAAAACAAACAATACTCTCTGCAGAGAAGCCTCTTTCATGCTGTACAATGGATGCATGTTATTATTGGCCCACATTGTCTATTCTGCTGCATAATGGGAAGTAGCCTCTTTCCACAAAACTCAACCCTACCATGCACACAAGGTGTCAGCTCCGCAGCAGCTCTGCTCTGTGGGCTCTGAAGAGCTCAGGGAGGACTGTTTCTAAACTGAGAGACTGCCTGGGATGTGGGGAGGGGCAGTGCAACGTGTTGTACTCATCCAGCTCTGTAGTACTTCCCTGAGAAAAATGAATAAAACAACCCATTATGCAGATACAGACATCCCAGGACTCTGGATGTGCTAAGAGTGGATCTAGACAGCCTCTCTCTAAAATTCTGCAGCCAGTATAGTGGGACACTGGAGATGTTTTCATCACCTCAGATCTCTCCCACATACATTGACGCTCTGGCTAAAACCTTGCTGTGAGCACTGACTTATCTGCTCCTTTTTCAAGATATTTCTCCATAAGAATAATTTTTATCCTTGCAATGAAATGGATTTATTCAAAGAGCAAGTATTTTTAAAGTATGCAGGCATACTTACATGTTCCGCAGGGTCTGCTAGCTCTAACCCTCATTGCACAGTTACACAGAGTCGTTTCTGCCAAAGGAGTGCATATAGTTGAGGAAAAAGTATCTACCCATTTCCAGGAAAGTGCAACTGTGAGAGGAACACCACTTAGCTGCAGCTGAGGTTGCTCTGCCTAGCCTTTGAATTGCATACTTGAAGAAGACAGAAAAAAAAATTTGTAACTTTATTTGAATAAAAACTAGAAGCCTTTAAAAACAGATACACTAAATAGATTAAATATTTTGAAAAAAAAAGGGAAAAAAAAGTTTTCAATCCAGTTCTGGTTTTGCCCACTCTGTCCTTGCAGTTTCTGTATTTGGGTTGCAGTGATTTACTGTCCAGCAGCTAAACCTGCCTGATCTCCTGGGAATGCCTTCCCATCACCTCGGAGGCAGCCAGTTCCCATCTGCCCTGTGGCTCTCCTGCTCAGCAGACCAGCTCACTCAGGAAAGGAGCCATTTCCCCCACCCACCCAGAGCCCATCTGACCTATTCTTACAAGAGTATATGATAACTTCATACAGATAAATCAAAAAGATATTCCCCTTTGCTGAATATGATATTGCCAGCTTTCTAGGCAGTGCTTTCACCTCATCTTGGCTATGCAAAATTTTTATGACTTAAACAGCCAGAGATGTTACTTTTTGGGTTGATTTCTCCTCCTTCTCTCCTGCGGGAGCACTCAAGGACAGAGAACTTATTGCAGGCTGGGACAAAAGAGTCTTATATGTAGCACATCACTGCTTAGAGCAAATATTGTTTCTACCTTCTAATTCTCTTTTTCCCTAAGGTAAGTTTAACTCTCATGAAGTTTAGACGTTTAGTTTGCTTTTGCTTTTTTCCTTCTCTGAAGGTGCCCAAAAGCAAAGAATAACAATGTGTCCCTGCACCCTTTTGGTGCAGAAAGATCGCTGCAGTTTTATCCAAAAAGAAGAAAAGGAATGGAAAACTCATTGATTTTTATATTTATTTTTTTGTTGGTAGGATTTGCGATCTCTGTCTGTTGTGCTGGAAGACTCAAACCCTGTTTGAGAGGACAACTAGCAGGGATATCGTAACAGGGAAAATCGAACCTCCTCAGGTTCATGATACATTTGCAATGTAACTATGACTTTAACCTTGATGCCATATATGTTTTCCATACAAAAATGTCCATGTGGAGTTTGAACACAACCTACACATCTACTTAAACAGCTGATTCACTGATATTTTTGCCTTGAACCTTTCCATGTCCCTTGCAAGAGAATGAGGAGTTTTATCCTTCTGTATCCGCTGTTGTGTTGTTACATGTCCATTAAGCCATGCTTTGGAAAAGTCTACCAGGCAAACAGGACTTCAGGCCCTCATTTCTCACGTGTACAGTAAAAAAAAAGGTGGGAGGGGGAGGGCAGGAGTGGGGAGACAAAGGGAGGTTGAAAAAGGGAAAGGAAAGGGAAGGGAAAAAAGAACATATATTTGAACTAGTGTTTCCCGATGATAAAGATGTAAAATTTGGGGCAGGAGTGGGGTTTTTTTTAAAGAGATCATTTAGGACAAAGAAGAAGGGAGGGGAAGAGTAAGGCAGATGTATATTGTTTTTATTTTTCTGTTCATCTTCAGAATTAGTGTTACTCAACATACAGATGAAATGTATTTACCCACATGCACAATTAATATGGGACCCTACTAATACTCAGTACTTAATTCTCACACAGAATATTTTTCCCGTAGCACTAAATCACACAACAAATTGCAAAGTTTGCTAAACAAGCTCCTATCTTAGTTATGGAAAAAGGAGGTTTTGTTGGTAAAGTAGCAAATGTAATCCAGATTTCCTAGTTCTCCATATCACTGTATGTACGTCTAGATCATTAAGCACTACAAAAATCAATTAACTACGTGATGTAATACGGCAGCAGGGCTGTCTTACAGCTTGTCCTTGACAGATGTTTGTATTGACAGCAAACAGCCCAAAAGACAAAGTCTGCACCATGACAATTCTACAAAATCACTTAAAAACCAAAAAAAAGTAGCAATCTTCAAGGCTCTGAACCTTCCAAATTAAGGAATTAAAATCTCTATAAAATATCTAACCCTGGAGGCTTTTTACTGTAGAATTATCACTGGTAAATATATAGAATATTTAATTAATCCACTTGGTTTTAAGTTGTCTGCTCTGTTATTTTCCTTCTGTGCCTCACTTTGGTGGTTTGAGCCCCCTGGCACCTTCAGAAATTGCTGGGAGGTGTCTGGCAGGAAGGATCAGAAGTTCACAGGCACAGGTGGGAACAGTGTAAGGGACCAAATCGCGATGTCTCAGTCTCATCTCCACTCAACGCTTACCCCTTGGATGCAGCTCTAAGTTCAAAGGTACACCCAAAGTGGCACCTCGATGGTACAGTCTTGCCAGCTTTGCTTTTAATGAGATCAGGGTTTCACTAGGCTCTGGAGTCTGTGATTCAAATGCTCTCCTCACTGCTCAGTTAATGGGATCAGAGTAGCTCCATCTGTAATGTGCGGGTTGTCTCCTCGGTAATCTGCCTCAAGGAGATGGATTGAGAAGCTTACACCTTTAAATATGATGCAGTCAAGGAGAATTATAATTATTGCATGTATTAACACTGTGTACAAGGCCCAAATTACATGGCATAGAAAATATGAAATAAAATGGAATATTGCAATAGCCAATAGTCAGGAAAAAACCCTCATTGATAGAGCATTATCTATGCTATTGGAAAATTTTGCTGTGGAGAAAAGAAACAGAAGATACATTCTCCCTGAAACTGCTGGAAGTCCTCTAGGGCTGTGAGGCAGATCATCGTATTTAGTTCATATGTGGGAGTTGGAAAGAACTCCATCAGCCTTATCCTGTCATTTCTTCTTCCTCAGGATCAGTCTTTTTCCTTACTTTAAGATCAGAGAACTTTTTCCTCTTTCGCTGTCCAGCCTGGTTCCTTCATCTAAGCACACTCTTTAGTTAAAATGCTCATTTTTCTCAGAGGAAATTTTTCCAAGAGTAAGAAAAAGGTTGAGTGGATTTGGGGAAGAGATAATATCTTTGAAGTTGTCTATAGAATTCAGGTGCCCAGTTTACTTTTCTATTACTGGGAATTACCCATATAAATCCCTGCACTTTTGAAAATCGTAGCCTAAAGGCTTGACCTGTTGATCTTGGCCTAAAGGAATGTGGGTGTCATCAGTTACATACAGTAGTTGGCATTTAGCTATCAAACTGCTTGATTTGCATGTATAAAGACTGTTTTATCCTTCAAATATTAGATCTCCTCGCATTGCCCAAATTCAATACTGAACACAAAAATGCACATATGAAATTAGGCTCTGATATCTTAAAGAGCCTTTAAGAAATAGAGCTTTTGCCTACATAGACAAGTTGAACTTAAAGGCACTGGAAGCTGAAGAGAAATATGTTTTTATATATGGTTCTAAGCCCTATTTATTTGGCCCAGTAAATGCTGTTATCTGACATTAAGTAGGCACTGATTTTAACTGTTTCCATATTTGCTTCTTTCACCATTAGGCTGTCTAAATTCAGCACCACCTAAGAGCCTAAGTCCTCGTCAAAGAGATTTTCTTCCCACTGTGTGCAGTATAAGAGTCATAATTTTCACAGTAACAGAAATTCCCATACATTCTTCTAATTCAGTCTTATGTACAAGTTATAGTAGCTGAAACTTTTATTTCTCTGCTTCAGAAATCTGCTCCAAAGAGCAGGAACACCATGTTGTATTGCACGTATGAGTGAGATATTTCCACTGCTTTTATTAAGAGCTTTGTCAAGCAACATTTTTAACCTAATTCTCACCTCTTTCACTACAAATGCCAAAATCACAATAAGCAGTACCTGAAATTACCTAAACAGTTTTTGTAGTTTCAGATGTTTTACTGAGGATCACAAGAAGCACATTTAGGACCAGCTTGAGAAAAGACTCCTGTTTGTAGTGAACCTGAGTGTGCTGTGCAGTTTCATTAACATCAGGAGGACCGGAGTAGAATACATTAAGTGTGGATGAAAGTCTTAGCAGTAATGCATTTGGTTTTGAAAGTGACATACTCCGTATCTGTGAAAGAAGAAAACAAGGTCTCAGAACTGCAGCTTCCAGATGCAGACTTGTTCAAAGTTTTAAAAGCCTGTGGGAGGTTGCATACAGAAGTTAAAGAACTTGATGTGGAAGTAATTAGGTAAGCAGACAATAAGCAAGATAGAAGAAAATTGTGGAATAAGAGCTTTTAAGAAAGTTAAATGACTGTTCCAACCTCTCCTCTCCTTACCGTTCCTGACCTCCCTTAAGTTAAGGCAGGCACGATGAAAGATCTACACACTTTCCTCTAATAATAATTTCCTCTGATCAAGGAGTGGAAGTTGTTAAGTGTAGTATGATCGCTTGGAAGACATTTGCTCCAGCTTTTGGTTCTTGTGCCAAGAACATAAAACTGTCTAAGAGGAAGTCCTCCACACATGAGCAGGGAACAGAGCTGAAATAGCAGCCAGCAGTGGATTGAGGCTATCTAAGCACCAACCAGCTGTCCAAGAAGGAATTTTAGCAAGTGGTTGCTGAGCTGGTTTAGAATCATAGAATGGTTTGAGCTGAAGGGGACCTTTAGAGGTCACCTAGTCCAGTCCCCCTGCAGTAAACAGGGACATCTTCAACTAGACCAGGTTGCTCAGAGCCCTGTCCAACGTGACCTTGAATGTTTCCAGGGATGGGGCTTCTACCACCTCTCTAGGAAACTCTTGCCGGTGTTTCACCACTCTGATTGTAAAAAATGCTATGTAGTCTAAATCTACCCTCCTTTAGTTTAAAACCATTGACACTTGTCCTGTCACAACAGACTGGTCCATGCATCAGATCCCTTGGGCTCTGATAGTAGCTTTTTTCTTTGGGCAAAATCCTGCAACGAATTGCAAAGCTGTACAAGGACCACAGTACAAGTAGGTTTGGAGGTAGAACAGACAACAAAAAGCATTCAGTGTTCCAACAAAAAAGGTGAAATTTTAGTGAGACCTGTACACTAGGAAATGGAATGGGATAGAAAACTGAGGAAATGTGAATCTTGCTGTTCATTCTGCCATCTTCTTCTACCTCTCACCACGAGTAAGGAGTATTTGGGTGGGTAAGTGGATCTTTTGGCTTGGTTTGATGCCAGCAATGAGAACATTTATGAAGCAAAGCCAAGCATGCTGGCAAACATCCACTGATCATCCTTTCCTTCATTAAAAGTCCTCTCACCTTGTGAGAATAAATTGATTATGCTACCATAAGACACGCTTCCTCCAGCACTTCAAAGCCTGCAGAGGTGGAAGCTGGATTTGGGCCATAGTGCCTGGAGCCTTCAGGAGTTAATTAAACATAAGAGTAACCTATATATTTACCCGTCCCTTTTTGATGACAGCAACAGAATAGAGGTTAACCCCACTTTTCAGGTTCTGCCTCAGGATTTGTTTGAACTTTCCTCTTGTTCCACCTCTACATCAGGCAGGAACTGAGTTCTTCAAGTCAGAGATAAATGCGTGCTGAATCTCCACCATAGACTGCAGGGATGGAAAGATTATCCATGAAAACTGTGGCAAGGTACAGTTTTATTATTGCCTCCTTTTCTCACAAATTCACTGCCACCCTCCCTCTTCCGTGACGAATCATGAGAACACTGATATATGAGTATAAACGACATGTAGGCACTGGCTGAAATGCTGCAAAGCACCTTACTACTGGTGAGGTGGCAAATAATGAGGAACAGAAATCTTGCAGATTTACCGGTCCTAATGCAGACAGCATTTATTTAAGCTTTCACATAAAGATCAACTAAGCAGCTTTAAAGACATCACTAAAACCTTCAAGCTGCATAACATTGATGAAGAATTGACTTGGAATCGACATGCTGCACTGTACTTACTAGCCCTGACAAGGTGGATAAAAATAGCAAAGAAACAATGGTGACGTCAATCAAAGACTGGGTGAGCCGAAGAATTTTGCAAATACTCCCACGTGGAATGAGTCAGAAACAGAGAGTTTGAGAAACCCAAGGCAAGCAAAAATCTCTTTAAAAGAAGCTTCAGTGTATGCTCAGAAGCCTTAGACAAGCTGAATTTAAATCAACAGAATGTTTTTTAAAAGGGGGGGTGGAGAAAGAGTCTTGAAGGTCTTTCAGTCCATTGGCATAGTGGCAGTTTCTCTATGACTTTTTTTTTTCCCCCAAAGCTTTCCAAATAAAATACTAGATGTGACAAATAAAAGTAGATCTTTGGGTTGTATAAATTTCCTGGCTGAAGTTTTGGTAATGAGAAACCTGATCCCTATGTCTTCATATGAGGACCTAATCAGTATCCTGCAGGACAGATCTAGCACAATATTGACTTCTTCTATCAGTAAGCAGAGACCAGTTCAGCAGCTGTTCAACAGAGCATGACATGCCATTATATGGGAGTTTAGTATAAGAAGTAAAGCAGCATATTACAGCCAATTGGAAATTTGGAGGGAATTTTGGGAGGCAGACAATCCTACAGTTATTTGAATGTTTCCAGAAACAGCAAAATATAAAATAATAAAAAACCCCACAAGTGAGTATCGCACCTCTCTAAATATGTCAAGCAACCAAAAATGTCCTGAAGACAGTATTTTTAGATGTAGTGTTTTAAGGTCTCATACACACAACAATGACAAGTCCTTTCATGCTTGTGTTTACTTCGGAGAAATCTCAAATAATCAAGTTCTGTGAAATCTCCAGTTTTGAAATTCAACTAGGTGTCTGTTGCAAGATCTGAAGATTTCACTCCTTATAAAAAAACTCAGTTTCTTGTCGACACAAGTAAAGGTCTCTAGAATGAAAGATTTCAGGAGTAATGCTTTGGATTAGCATCCGTGATGATCACCTTGATCTATGGGGCATAGAGGCCCTGTAATTGCCTTCACAGTAGTCAAAGGAGGTATTTTCCTACCTTCGTTAGGTCTGGGACCAAGTTCCTTAGGAATATCATACAAATGGCACGTCTTTTCTCAACAGGACAGGTGTGCAAATATGGTGTGACATGCAGGAGCGCCAAACATAGATCATGTCCCAATAAGCATCTTTCCCAAGGCGAGGAAAGAGCTTTCACAAGCTTTTAACCACTGTCTGATTTTTTTCCCTGAGTCAGGCCTTTTCCCCACAGAAACTTATTTCAGCAGTCAGTTTTGCAGCATTTGAAGTTTACACAATACACTCAAGTGTCCTGAAAACCATCTCTCCATAATAAGCAATCCCTTTTCCATTTCAGAATTGATACTTCCTTATAATGGGCTCCCAGTCTTGTGAGATTTTTAGAAAACCTGTGGGCTGAAACCCAAAGGGCCTGGGAAGTTTGTACCCCTTAATAAATGGTCTTTCAGCAGAAGATCCTCTAGTCTCTTACCAAATTTGCATCTCAGTGGATTTGGGTCTGAAGCTGGAAAACAGAACATATGTTAAGGCGATAGCTAAGCTAATATTTTTCTTTTCTTTTTTTTTTTCCTGCTAGACATTCTTCATCTTTTTCCTATATTTCTTTGATGTTTCAGTCTTTTGCAACTGCTGAGTAAGGAAGATAAAAAGCTGTTATGGTTTTATTAAAGATTCAGTGGTCTTTGCCACTCCTTTCCTGTTTTTTCTAATTGAAAAGCCAACAAAAACTAAGATACTATCTGTGGGTAGGAAGCATCTGAACCGAAAATGCCATGGTTTCCAATGGTTACGTAGAAAAACAAATACTCCAGTATACACGCACCCTAATAATTAGCCCTTTTACAGACAACAAGTACTCACTTGCAGTAGAAGACCCATCCTAATATTATATATGTAGTCATACACCATATTCCTAAGATTACTTTATAAGACAGAACAATGAGATTTTTTTAATTAGAACTGCAAAAGTACTAATATTTTCCCTTTGAACTTCTGGAATGAATGCAAAACAATGTTTCATTTTCTTTGTGCTAAAATTCAGCCATATGAAATGAAATCCTTCCTCTACAGAGATCATCAACCACTGGGGAAGCACAATTGCTATTACATGATGATTTTGGGTCCCAAGTGGAGTATCAAACCATAGTTTAAGGAAAGGTATATAGGCCTTATTAACTGATCCTGTCAGAACAGTTTTACTGTTTATTGTCGCAGGCTTTGGGCTTAACTTAAGGCTTTGGTTGAAGATTAAAGCTTCGTTTTGGCTTAGGGATGACCTCTGAAAGATGCAGTAATCTCACAGCAGAAGAATGATTTACCTGTGGTGTAAATACTGCAAAACTGTGACGTATCAGTGCAATACTAGGGGGGAGATACTCAGGGAATACATCCGCCCCACTTAATAAAGCAATGTGTTAGTCAAGAGGGCTTTTGCTGGTGGGAAGTGTCTGTGTAGCTCTGAGTGGGAAAAGCCTAACAGTTCGTCTAACTGTGGAAGATTGAGATATTATTTTAGTCCATAGGACTGACACCGTAATTCAAATGGCGACTGTTTGAGGATTCCAGGGTGAAGTCTGACATATGGCTAGCATGAAGTTCAGTGTTCAAATACAAATAATTGCATGTTTTAAGTTATAAAATGCAAGCATATAAGCTAAATCCGACCAGTTTCTTCTGACAAATCAGAAGTTTACTCTTCAGAATAGTAAACCGAATTGTAAACTGTTGGCAGGAACAGGCTCTTAGGTATTGCAAAGCAAATGTCTACATATAATCTGACTAATTTTGTAAGCAATTAGTATTGTTTGTCCTCTGACAGGACTTTCTGAAACATCACAGAGAAATGAAGAATACTTTTAATTCGTACTGTATTAAATTATAGTTGTATTAATTATTAAATAAAGATTATTACTAAAAGTTAATGAAAGAAACTATCATTATTATGTCTGCCACAAATAAAAAATCTACCTATTGTATTGTAGAGATTATGCCATCCATTAATTAGTTTATAGACCCTGAAACTTAAGGAAGTGTCAGAAATTTCCAGGATTTCCCTAAATCTGTCTTGCTAGAGCATATGCAGTCAAAAGATATGTTTTCTGTGTTAGACTGAATGCTTCTCCCTTTATGATACTTATGCAATCTCTCCCTCTCTCCAGTCACTGCCTGTTTAAAATTAATAAAATTAATAAAAATAAATTACAGGTTCATATCATATACATCTTGGGGATTACCTCTTGAAGATTCTCAAGGCAAGAGAATTTGCCCAATTTTACATTTTGGAGGGTAGAAGCAAACTGACTGATTGGAAGTCAAGCTCCAATGTTGTCTGGCATAACTGAGGTTTGCCGATTTCATAGGTGAAGAAGAAATTTATGGGCAAAATTATTCTACCACTGCATATATATTATGTAGGTTTCCTTACTTTCCTAAAATGGTATTTTATTCCAAGATAATTTCAACAGATTATTATTGATTGCTCTTCAGGGTGACTGAAGACAAAACCTTGGTCTTTTTTACGCTATTTTGAGACTTGTCCGTTTTATAAGAAGCCACTCCTAGGTTGGAAATTGCATGGGACTCAGGTAAAGAGCTATTTTGAATTTATCTTTATTTTGAAAGAGAACATGTCATTTGCTGTTTAGTATGTGTGTGCGGAGGTGTTTGTTTTTCCTTTGTTCCCCTCCCTCCCAATGTGTAGTACCTGTGGTATTCTGTACTGTGTAGGAGCTGTACCATCTATCGCTGAAAAAACAGAGTATGTTGGGCAGGAGATGCACCGACTGGGTTGTCCACCAAGTCTGAGGGCATGGAGCCCTCAAATCTAGATCTGCTGTGCAGAGAGGGAAAAAAAGCCATTTGCTGAAACCTGCTGGCCTCTATTGCTAAACTCTACAGTAGTTTTCTTCCACTAGAGGATGGGAGGTTATTTTTCATGTGGGCATACCTGCAAAGCTGTGCATTGCTACCCACAAAACCAGCACAGCCACAGTATCAGTAAGTGCTGACTAAGGGCCCACCCAGCAAACTCGGGAAGAAACCCATGATCTCATCTCCGCTGATTTTTCTCTCTGCCATTTGGTTCTACTCATGCTTTGTGTGGGCCCCGGGGAATTCACCCTTACTAGAAATCTTCCAAAATGTGGTGTAGGACACAGCTTTACAATTTTGACGTATTCAGAAAGCCAAGCAAATACCACGTGAGTACATGAGGTACTCGTCAGGGAGACAGTTTCAGTTAAAACAGCTGACATACATATCTAGAAAGACAGATGAACTATGCTGGGGTGAAAAGTATAATCGTGCTTTTAATATTCATGAATGGTATTTGGCTGTACAGCTGTTTAGGGACAGGACAATAGCGAGCCAGATATGTTCAGAAAAGCTGGATGTCAGTGGACAAACACAGGAATATGGTCCCAGAAGCAATGCCTCTCAGGCTGTTATTTTCTTGCTCTTATTATTTCCATCATCTTAAATGACTGCAGGTTTTAAGTGAATACAGGGTAACAGTATGTCAGTACTTTTCACTGAAATCATTTGACGTGACAACTTTAAAATACACAAAATATATTCGACTGATAAAGAGATATATAAAATACTTTGCCCCAGAAATAAACACCTGGCAAATAAATACCTAGTAGCACTACATGTGAATTATCTGTGTGCACACACACATACATGTGTATACATGTATATATATGTAACACGATACATAAATCCATATAAAAAAATAAATATGCAAACCTGTAGTGTATGCTTATTAACATAATATTCCTACAGATTGTTGACAAAAACAAACTATTCAGAAGGCAGTAGGCTTACCTATAACAAATAAGATTTTACTACTGCATTTTACTCGCTCTTTTTTTTACTAACTCCTTGAAATATTCTTTCATATTGTGGTAAAAAACCAATCTCACATTTCTTAGTTGCCGATTGGAAAATCTAGTAATACACTATTCTGTTTCAAAACATGCACAATCCGATCTTGTAAATCTGTCGTGGTGGGAGCTGCATGTGCTCAGCTCCTCTGGAAATGCAGACCTAGTGTAAAGAAGCCAAAGTAGTGGTATCTGTATCCTTAGGTTTTGATATGGTATCTGACACCTGGGTATCAGATCCTGGACATCTGTTTGACAGTTTTGACTTGTAATTATTATGATGAATCCTTAAACAAACAGATCATAGTAGACAGTGGAAAACACACTAGAACGAAGTAGAACCTGGCATGTAGCTACGGCCAATGTGTAGAAGCAGAATCAACAACCGATAATAAGTTTGGGGTTTTTTTAACAAACTAGCAAGTTGTTCTCCTTTTCTACCTACTGAAAGCATGCAGTACAATGCATTTAGCACTGCCAGTTTAAACTGCGAATTACGTGGCAGAATTATATCATCAAAGGAGAAGATATTATTATTGCTTTTACTATGATGTATTTACTGCGGCACACAGTTGCAAAATGAAGAGCCTAAAGTAATACTCCTAACACCCTATTCAGACACTCAGACGTAAGCAAACTGAAATCAAAGCACCAATTGCTCTCCTTTAATTCAATAGGATTTGTGGGGGTATGACATGTTAAGAATATAAGGCCATTTTTACTTTGATTCCTTAATAAATGGACTTAGGACCCTAACTGGAAAGCCGTAAGTTATGTGCCTAGCGAGGGGTTAAGGTGGCAGAGGGTTAAGGTGGGAAGGCATCATAAGTCTCCGCTCTGTTTCAACCTTCTGATATTTGACGCCATTCACTAGAAGTCTCCTAAGTGTAAAAGGTTTGTCTCCCCTTGTTAAATTGCCACCTGCTCAGGGAAAAGCTAATCCATTAAGGTCAAGCAGTTCTGAGAAGGTGCTGCAGTGCCTGGGGCAGCCTCTTGAGTTTCACTTCTAGCAGCTGCAGGAAGATGAAGTCGGGATGGTCCTTGTTACTGAAATTAGACAGATCAGGAAGTAAACAGAGCTTGCCTTTCATCTGATCTGGCTTTGACAAGAGGAAGGTTGGGGAGGGGGAAAGAGAAGAGGGTGAATTCCTCTTCTAATTACTTTACGGGTCAGTTCTCCAGACTTTATGTCAATGTCAGACATGCATAATCTTTTTTATTTTTAAATGAGAGAAAAGGGGAAAAAATTTCATGAACTACTGAAGATTTCAGGTTTTTCTATCATGCAGTTCTCAATACCATGACTTTCTTCTTGGGGATTATTATACTTTCCTTTGGGAATGAGCAGCCCACAGAGCTAAAAGAGGGGAAGAGCTATGCCATCTGCATAAACTTCTTGTCTCCTTTACATATTGAAACCTCTGTCTTGTGTGTTCATTCCTTGTCTCCTTTCCTCTGAAGTGGATTAGTAAAGGTGGCATGGTAAAGGTGCTGGAGTGACAGTAGAGGCTGGAGCCCTTTGTTTTTCACCCCTGATCTTCTGGGATAGCAGCCCCATGAGACCGTCAATTCCCAACAGATCGGAAGGAATAGCCACCCATAATCAAGAAGAGTCAGATGCCACCTCCCTGGCAAAGCATTCCCAGTTCCCCTCCTCTCTCCACTGACTGCACCAAGCTCACCTTGCACAAACAACAGCAGCCCTGCGGTGCATCCCCTTCCAGCACTCCCCAGCTAATGGATGGTGACTTCGGAAAGGACAATGAATAAATGGAATGATGGAAGGTCATTCTGGAGCTAGAACTCATAGCAGCCACTTGGATGTGCCGCAGAAAATGAACGAAGTAGGATCAATCTTGTTTTGTCTCACTGAAAGCCAATGTTGCCTGGAATCAGCTGGTGCAAAAGCAGACTTTTCACCACCTTTTTTGGGTAATATAGGCTGTGATTATATGAATTCTATAGGCACAGACAGACTTATTGCTTCAGTCGCCCCTTCTCACACACCCACTTGGAGTCCTATTTTCACAGGGTTTTTAAGAGCCACTTTAGAGAGCTGTGATAATCCAGGGGATTAGTGAGAGCCAGAGGGGAGCCAGACACATGATGCCCCACAACTGAAACATGCAGATGCTTTGCTTTGATGTGATAAGGCACGATGAAGCCTTTTAAAACTGAGATGAGGGAATGTTTTGTAGAGCGCTGCAGCATCCTAACTCTACCAGGGATTTCAGAAGCTGAGGTGATCTGAAGACAGCTGATCAGCTGCTTGATTCGATTTTTTGCCCCCTTGATTTTGCTCAGGCAAAGCTCGTTCTCCATCTTCTCCCACCTCTCTACTCTCCCAGTTTACGGGGCATCGGTGGTGAGCAGGCAAACTGTATTTTAGAGTTGGTGTCCCAAGTGAGAGGGAAAGATACCCTCATCCAGAGTCAGCTATGTCTGCCTTATACGTAGCCAGAAGGAGCCTTTTGATTGGATGAAAATAGACATGTTCTAAAATCCTCTTTCTTCCGCTGACTTGCAGCAGACCCTGGAGTTTCCCACAGCCCATGGATCACTTTGAAACTTTTCTAAGCGAGCCAAGATACCCAAGTGCCTGCCTCTCCCTCTGTAAATTCTCAGCATGTTTCCCCACCAGAGACAAATGCTACATTTCTTTTTGTGTAACTGTTGCTCCATATATACACAGAAAAATCTCCAATGTGCCTGCAAATGCAAATAGGTACATATTTAACCATATCTCTATATTTCTCTATATATATACATGCAACTTACAGGGGAATCAGGATATCCTTTTAGCAATTCTCATTCTTGGAAGAAATCTGTTTGCACATGGTTGGTGTTAGTTATGGCATTAGGCTCTAATGAGGATTACATTGTGCTGAGCACTTTATAGATATCAGAGGAAAAACAATCCCTATGCCAAATTACTTACAACCTGCATAGCACGAAACAGAAATAGTGGATAAGGTGATGGAAGAAAACTTGTTTTTCTAGTTAGAGGATACATTTTTCTCAGACTATGTTGAAAATTCTTTTCCTAACTGGTGTTAAGAAAGCACAAATATTTAGTAGCACTTAAATTTTTAAGTCAGTAGTTCATGTATTTGCCAGGAACCCTCAAATCTGTGTTTGAATCCTCAAGGATGCTCATCATCAGGACTGTTTGAAAATATGACTCACTGGTTACAGTGAGTCTGCAGACCACAGATCACAAAGTGTACTCTAAGATACCACCAAGATGTGTTCTCAAGCCCTGCAGGTTGACTTTTTAACTAAAAAATACTAACTTAATTGAAATATGAGTATATTGCCATCACAGACACAGATTCTGATGTCAGATGTGTTTGCTTAGATCTTAGAATCTGTATAGAATGTATTCTGGATAAAGTTATTGAAAACTAACCCTCAGGTTTGTGATGACAGTATGGGACCAGAATGTTTTCAGAAGTCATCACATATTACCACATCTCAGAGTGATGGATAGGATGGGGAGAGATGCTACTGTCTGCTTCTTTGTGGTACTTCTGTGCTATTTTCTCCTTTTTCCTTTGACACTCTGTTCTTTTATTTCTCGCGTCTTAGGAGAGAGTCCTAATTGGCAACAGAGACACTAATGTGGAGTCACTACTTATGTATAGGAGGGTGTGAAAAATTCCTGAAAGTTTTGGTTTCCTTCTGCATTGGAATAAAAACAGATCTGGAAACCTCAAAATCTGTCATTAAATAAAATTTCTTGGATTTTGGCCAGCCTAACTTTCCTCCACCATCTGCTTGGCAAACCATCTTGTCTTTGGGAAGCAGTTGGAAGAGGCCTATTATGATTAGTATAAATGCTGCTGGAAAATAAACTCTTTATTGGATTTTTTTACGTCATCAGACAAGGAAACTCTTGCTAATTGCATCCTATCCCTCCACTGCCAGTTTCAGTTAAGAAGAAATGTGAGCAATACACAGTTGGGATTTTGTCATTGTGATTAAACACATAGTTATTTAAATGCAGTCTAGAGCAGATATGTCATTTAGTATACCACTAGGTATACTTCTTTCCTTGGCACAAATGTTTGCCTCTTGTTATCTGGCAGAGACCTAAAATGCATATTTAGTTAAAAATGCCAAGTGAATTCTAAAGGAACATCCAGTCAGGACTGGGCACAATCTGAAGATTTTAAAAATAGTGACAGCAAACTACCAAACATACCAGAAGCATTGTTGGAATAGATCAATAATTGCAAAGAAACTATTCCTGACATGAACCAAGGTCTGTAAAAATGACGTTTCATAATAGTCTCACATCAGCAAATCTCTTCAAGATGCTCTTTTTAATCTGCAATATCTTGGTTTCAAAATCCCTGCAGAATAAGTGATTATCTCCTTCATATTAATATTCCAAAGGTATGGTACCACACATTCTTTCTAAAGTCACTTGACAAAGAGATTAGAAGTTGCTAGCCCCCTTGCCAAGTGGAAAGCTTTAAAAAGCTTCTTATTATTCTGCAAAATGCAAACAAAGCTCAGGAGGGGTCCCTGTTAGGAAGTGATTTGCATCTCTTGGAATGATTTAAAACTGACAAAGATGACAACTTGAGTGACTTCTTACCCTCTATAGAGCTCCAAGGCTCTGGCAGAAAAGGAAGTTAAATATTGAAATTATTTTGCTATTGAAAGACACAAAAACTGATCTGATGCTTAGGCCTTCTGTCCCTGCTGCTGGGCCTTTGGCACTTTATCATCTGTGACCTTGACTCAGGAAGTCACTGATCTACATTTTATCAACAGTCAGTGGCTGCGCAGTCTCCTGCTGATATCGTTGCACATGGTACAGCTTAAAAAATGACACTGTTTCACTTTTTGAGAAATTAACTCCTTTTACAGATTGTTTTCTCTACTGGCAACATTAAGATTTATTATTTTTTTACAATGAAGTCCACATAGCTCTAGGAGAGCAAGCTGGATAAAGTGACTACTCCTAGTCAACAGAATCATGGGAAAGTAAATAAATAAGTGATTGTGATGAATTAACTCTAGGGAGTTTATTCTCTGTTAAAATATTCGAAAGAGTAGATGACTTTCCTGAACTGAAGTAAAAGTAAATGGGAATCAAAGGCAAGTGACAACAAAAAAGGTTTGTTTTCTTTACAGAAGACCAAAAACCGAAATACTAAACCCGTGATTTTAGAAAAAAAAATTACTTTAAACAAAGAATAAGATAATATCTTTTATAGAGATGTGCATCAGAAGTGCTAGATAAACATGTGGAGGATCAACAAATGCTTTGATCATTAGATCTGATTCAGTAATACGTGGAGATAGAGAGTGATAGCCCAGATACGTTAACAGGATTTACTGATACTACTGAATATTTGTTGTGTAACACAATTTGACTGAAATGAACCAAAATTTCTAATGTATGATGCTTGTCTAGAAATCGAAGTTTGCCTGTGTGGCCTGTGAAGTCCATGCAAGCTTCACCATTGACTTCAGCACAGGCAGACAAAGGCCGGTAAGGACAGAGAAGAAATGGGAGCTTGACCAGTAAAACAAACGCCAAAGAAACTAACCTTCTAAATTATCACACATATAACATAGCTTCAAAAGAACCCCAAACCTCAGTTTGCTTTCCTGGATGCAGTTGCTGTCATGGTGTATGGAGCCACAGATTGTCATAAACTAAAAGCACACTTACTAAAGAAAAAGCTGTAGGCCATTGGACACACTGCGTTCCAGTTTTGTCTCCTCTGGGCCCACCACACCCAGCCTGGATCTCTGTCCATCAGCCACAGACAATGAGTGTCTGGGCTATATGACACAATAAGCATCTCTGGCGAAATCATAGTCCATTGACTACCACAGGGGCCATATTTCAAGCAGTCACAGTTGTCTACACAAAATGGAAAAGATTTCTAGGCTGCCTTCTTCACTCTTCCACTTTCTGCTTCTGCAGAAGTGCATTTTGGGGTAAACTGGGGCTAGCGGGAGCCCTTGAAGTATTTTCCAGCACACTCTTTTTGGTGGAGTTGCCTTCTTTTGGCAGCTGTGTCCAGAGAGGCAGAGAAAAACCTTCTTACAACCAGGATTTTTGTACAGCTGTGGTTAACAGCCAAAGTTAGGCAGTTCAGAATAGGGAGACTAACAGTGTTTACATAGGAATGAGATATTACTGCTTCTCCTTGCTTGCAACTGAAACCTTATTTTAGCAAGGTAATAAAGATTAGTTTTCTTGCAACCTAAAAGATAATTCTCAGTTAATCTGTGCTTTGATGAAATGCTAAAGAGAAGCCAACCAGCATATAGCACAGTGGCTTGATTACAGCTTCTAGGGAGTACAGCGAATGAAATTAGTAAATAATAGTCATAACCAATGGTGCCTCTTCAAAGATTGAATGTTCAGAAAAAACAAAGAAGAAAGGAATGCATGAAAAACTGAACTTAATGTCCAGTGTCAGGTGAGAAGAAATAACACAGGGAAAATTCAACATGCAGAGTTATACTTCAAGTTTTCAGATAGACCAGAATGTTGCTTTCAACTGCACTGAGAAGCTCGAAGTCTTTTGGATTACATATCTAGAAAGTTGGTGGCCAGCCATGATTGGGGTAATTAAGAATAAAAGCAGTCTCTTCTTGGCAGCAAGAATACAATGCCTCTGTTACTACTCTCATTTTTTCTCCTTATGCTAGGCTGCTTGCTCATATCTGATTCATGGGGAAAAAGTAAGGATGTACACTAAGATCAGAAAGCTGCATGGAAGAGCAAGGATGTTTCTTTTGCAGCAGAATGGCACTGCATTTAATAAATATCCTCAGCCTTAGTTCATTCGAATGGATTTCATAAGGAAGCTCATTGTTTAATCTTGTCTCCTACCTTAGTTAATAATATTCTAATTATAATAATTATTATTTCTTCGCATTTACATAACACTTTACATCTTCAAAGCATTCTCGAACTATGAATCATATTGCTCATCAGTTAAGTTATAGAACAAGCCAGGATTTCCCTGTTAATTTTTTGAAAGGGAGTTTTTAAAAGTACTAATTTTATGATGTGGAGAGGTATAGTTCCTGTTAGCCCATATTGGATCTAAGTATCTGGAGGATTCAGTCTGACAACATAGCCTGGATCCTTTGGAAAAAGACAAGGACCACAATGTGTCCATCTGTGGCATTCATGCAGTTCTGATGAATATTGAACAAGACTAAAAAAGAATATGCAGATTTGGTTCAACAAATTGAAATGGAGTATTTAGTTGACTATTATTAAAAACTCATTGATGATTTCATATTTAAAACAAAATAGCTCAGAGAAGCATTTTCTATATCCTAATTTACAACACGTAAGTTATGAAGTGAAAGAATTTCCTTGAAGATGAATATTCAAGTTTTCATCGGCTCTAATAAGTCCCAAACTGACACAGAGCATTGTGCCATTTTCCTGTTTTCTAACCAGTTGCTGTGTGAACCATGGTTTCAGAAAGCAAATGAGGAAATTGCGGTCTCCAGATGCATCCAGCTGAAGAACAGGCACAGAAAATGGTGTTCTTAGACAGGAAAAGGCCAATACTGGGATTTCTGTCCCCAAACTTCAGCTGCATCCAAGTGCCTTGCCAGCCTGGGAACACAGGGCACTTGGGCAGAGTGGGAAAGGAGATTCACTGATCTGTGCACAAGATGCATGACTAATAGGGGCAGGTCAAAATCTTCCCAAACGTGTCTCTTCCACTCCACTGAGCGCTAAAGAAGTGCTTTTTGTTAGGTCAGAGCTCCGAGGTGGCTCTAGGTAGACAAGATGAATCCCTTGTGGCTGAGAGAAAAGTGACTGATGTGGCTTTAGTGTTAAAGAAACTTCGGTATTGACCCAGACAACAAAGTCTGCTTTCTTTCAAATTTGTGCTACTTTTGAACTCCACACAAAAAAACTGTAACTTTTCATCTTCTGACGGCCTCTCTGAGCAGCACACAAGCTTGGTTTTGGTCCATAAATGACATTAAGCTACTATGTTCAACAGTAAACCAGATAATCTGCCACGAAAATAACCACTACTGCATTTAACTTTATAGGAGATGATTACTGCTGGACTATGTATATTAATGAGTTTTGAATGACTGACGTTTAATAAAATATTCACTATCTCTTCAATTTTCTTTCATTTCTTTTCTTGCTGGAGACCTCTCATATTTGAAAATTAATTATGCACACCATATTTAACCAGGGTGAAAATGAGACTTGCATGGAACCTTTCCAGCTATTCATTACATATTTAATTGTTAAAATAATCAAGCTATCCATCACACATTTTGCCACCCAGTCTTCTGTCACTTTGGAACCAGTCAGAGAGATCATAGACAGAGAAGTCTGGAAAGAAAAATTTTACATCTCTCAGGCTGAACAGTGTTTCCACTGAGAGGAATTGTCTTGACATGGTATGTCTGTATCGTATTTGCAAAAATAACAAACAGCAGCATTTTCACATCATCTTCTATGCTTTGGGTTTTCTCCCATTAAGCACTAAAAACTATGGTCATGTTACAGGAAAAGTTCTTTAGCACAGAGTATATTTAGGCTCCTGAGTCTTCTTACTGATTTTAGAGACAGGCCAAGAGGACTTTACAAAGCACACAGTGATCTGGTCAGCGTTTAATAATAGCAACGTGATAAGTGATGCTTTTCATCAAAAAAATGTCCATGCCAGATAACATAGTCTTTGTTTTATGGATGGGGAAAAAGAAACTCTAGAACAGTATCAGGCTGTTAGAGTAATCCATCAGACATAATAAAGCACTTTATGGAGCTGACTCTTATGTGGGAAAACTGCAAAGTGAACACAGGAGGAGGATTGAAACCTCCTGAGTTTGAGCACAGTGCTCTTTCCACCGAGCCTTGCACATACTAATTGCTATATGGAGGCTGCTGGGATGGTTCGGCGTTCCAGGATCAGAAGCCAATAGGATGCTGCACAATGCCTGAAAGATGAAGAATTCCACCCTATGGATTTTGGATAGGTGCGTAGATATTTAGGGAGTAGAGGAGTAAAGGTATGAAGAAGATGGAATATAAATTTCAGCAAAGTTGGTTTACCTACGTGGTTGTCACTCCCCAACTATCTGACATGCCAAGTGTTCATAATATCACCAAGAAAAAAAATTGCATGCTGCAATATAGGTATATTTCAGTAGTCACAAAAATACAACACATTTTCAATGCACAAAGGAACATGAAGAGGGTGCAAGTTTTAACTTTTCGTAGATTACCGAAAGCATCATTGCTAGACATAGAAGCATCGTGAAGAATATCTAATTTATATGCTCAGTCAGAGATCTGATTTTCAAAGGCATTTCAGTGGGAACAGAGTACCCCGATTATTTTATTTAAGCCCAGTCTCACTACATATTTCTCTAGAAATGAAGTATGATTTCAATTTAATACCCGACTTTACATAACCAAGAGTGGGCTTAAAACTAGACAGGTCTAAAAGAGCTCAGCAACACTGTAGCTTTAAGTGACTACTACTAATGTTTTAACTGTCCCTAGCATTAATTCTTCATTGCCCTGTGATCTAAGGGGATAACAAGCTTTCTCTTGTTTCATGCACACATGTAGAACAAACTATTAAAATCTAACTCAAGAGCTTTCTAGAGAGTATTAAATAAATCTCAGCTCAGGCAGGCTGTGATATATTGTGAAGGTCAAAGCCCATACGAGCAATGAAATAGCTACTTGTATAGAAATGCATTTGGACAAAGAAGTTGTGCCTATCAAATAGGGATATGAGCTGGAAAAATGAACAAACAAACAAAAAAAAACCCAAACAGAAACCCCCACAGAAGATGCAAGAATCACAAAACAAAAAAGTCACCAACACCAGCTATAGCCTGAAAAGTATCAAGGACAGAACCAGTGAAGCGAATGATCCATCTTATAAATTAGACTTCAACTACTGTAAAAGCAGCCAAAGTGAGGGCCCAATTGTTTTTGTAGCCTGTCGGAAATAATTTCAAACCTGACAGGATACCACGGCTCGTAGTGTGATCTCACAGATTTCAGTGGTCATGCTGAGAGATAAGCAGAGAAGCACGGTAAAAACCCTGATAGCAAAAGCACTGCTGCCAGCTTTGCTGTACTAAGAAATTATCATTCACTCCAAATAGCAGATCGGGCGAGTGTTGAATGACTTCCCTTTCCTCCTCTCCCCTCCTCCTCTGCTTCCCTATTTCACTCCCTTTCCTCTCCCTGGGAGTACATGAAATGTGGTGGTTTATGGTATCAAAGCCAGAGGATATATCAAGTAACAACAAACATAAAATTTGCACTATCATCAAACTATCATAATGTCATTAGTGTCCTAAATTAAAGCAAGATGAGTGCCCCGGCAGACAGCAAACAAGCATGCACAGACACTAATAATGCTGCAGGTAAGTTCTAGTGCTCCACCAGAGGAGAAGGTGTTGTGCATTCACTGTGTAATTATGACAGGAATCAACTGAATAAGCTATCCATCAGGTACAGATGGTGACAAGCAAAGTTGTTCACCTGCCATGTATGTCTGAGACCGGGTGCCCGTTGCCCTCACCTTGGCTCCCCAGCTGCTTGGCCCCAGAGGGCTCTGTCAAGCCACCTTAGAAAAGGTACAGCCACACTTGGAGGGGAGAAGGACAGGTCTCGATGCTCCTGCAAGGCCATACAACTGCTGTTGGCACCAATGTAGAGCAGCGAGCTCAAAGGGGAGCCCATGGGAAGGTGTGACACCTTTGCCACTGTAGAAACTCCGGAGCTTCCTCAAGTAGGAAAAAGTCCACAAAGGACTGAAACAGCCCTGGTGAAGATGAAGAGATGGTGGCAGAGGAATGTGGTTTGAAGCATGAAACCCTTGGGCGAAGATGCTGTTGACTGCTTAACCCATAAACTTCCACCCTGATAAAGCCACCTCCAGCTATTGCCCTCTTCTAGAAGCCGCAGTGCTGGCCTGCAGAATGGGAATGCTTCTGTTTTATGGGAATATGTTTTATCTCCTCTGCCTTATAGTCTTATATACTTGGACTAGTATCCTTACTATTTGCATTTGTGGGATACTACAAAGCCTTATCCAAAACAGACTCCCCTGACATTAATATTTTCATGACAGAAACATCCATTAATTCCATTAAAGGAAAAGTTCAAACACATTTTAAGTATGTATACAATCGTTAAGCTGGTGAGGAGAAGAGTCCTAAAAGAAAAATACCAAACAGTGATTTCAGGGAGCTTATTTCAATTCTTAGTGCTCCTGCAATTTCAACTGTCAACGAATTAGCCCGTACTCTCTGTCCTGATTGGAAAACAAGGACATTTCATTTGATCAACAAATCTAATTCTATGGTAGCTGTCCAGGACAATAATAATTTAACAAATGCTTTCATTTCTAGAGTCTATCACAACAGTGAGTGCAATATCAATTTGGCTGTCTAGCTACTGTGATGTAAATAACAACAACTGTGCTGGTGGGGCTTGTGTGCAACTAGAAGACAGGGTACCATTGTGTCTAGGTTTTTCTCAGTAAAGATGCTGAGCTGAAGCATTCTTGCCTCACCCCAGGGCCTCAGCACTCTTCCCTCAGTTCAGTATCCACCAATTTAGTTCTAATCCAAGCTAGAGTTGGAAAAAAACCGGCTTTCTTTCATTATTTTTTTTTTATTTTTTTCCCCCAGATCCTGCAAAATCCTGGTACCAAAACAAGTAAAGGGATGGAAGATGAAGAGCAGGAAGGAGGGAGTAATTTTTCTTCCAAAATTTTACCATGCTGCTGAAAAAAGGTACTTGGCAATGCACTCCTTTAGACAGGCAAAGGCAGTACCATATCCATTTTACAGTCAGAGAATAAAATCACAGAAGTATTAATAGGTTTGCTGCAGGTCACACAGCAAGTCTGTGGCAGGGCCAGAAATTTGACGTAGATCTCCCAGGTCTCAAATCAGTGCCTTAATCATGAAATAAACACCAGAAGGTTGAATACTTAGGTTAACTGTAGAAGAGTAAGGGAATTTTTGCTATGGTGTATAAAGAGAGAAATAGGAACAATGCATTTCTAGTTCCTGGAAATCGTTGAGTTCATTTATATTCTGAGAAACGACTGGGAAATATAACACTGTGGGTTTCTCTGTTTACTCCCTCTCAGTTACTTTCATATGAAATTTGCTCAATTCACAGTTCAAAGGAAGGTGTTTTCTTGATGCCAGCATGATACAAACAGTCAAGGACTGAAAAATCATGCTGTATTCTTTGACTCATGCATCATCAGTAGCCAGAAAGCATTTTCAAAAACATTCTAGAAAACAAAGGTCCAGAAAAACACACAAAACGAGATTTGTTTTGATTTCACCTGTTTCTGCTGGTGGCAGAACACTGTCCAAAATCTGGAGGCCTAATTTCTTCCAAACTTTGAAATTAAAGAAAGAATTCTTTCAGTTCAGTCCAAGGTATCTAATTTCCAAGACTGAGTTACCTTCTATAATACATAAATATTAATACTGGTAATAGAATAATAATGTTCCTTCCCATTTGGTTTTAAGCAATTATTTAATTTTATTAATCCCAGTAGAGCAAGGACGATTTCACTTGCCCATTTCATTTACTCTGTGATGGATCTTCCTGATCACAAACTTTCACTAAATTCCAGTCTGCTATCCTACAGGTGCCAGACAGGCAAGAGTGCAACACTGCTAAAGGACAGATGTGAGGTTAAGGGTGAGGCTTGTGGACACCTTTCTCCAGAAGCCCAGTTGCAGTACTTAATTCTTCCTCTAGCATCCACCAGCACTGACCTCAGCCCATGCCTGCTGGAGCAATGGGTCTTTTCCTCTAAGGCAGGAGGCAAAGGGGTGCGATGCTGCTAGAAAGAGGCTTTCTGGCAGTGAAATGCAGGTTTAGTTGATCCAACACTGGCAGGCCTCCAGTCGCATCAGGAAAGAAAATGATCGGGTGGTGTAAAGTCCTCTGCCATTTTTCAGATTTTAAAAGAAATGCCCAATATTTTGTGCCCTAGACTCAAAGTGGCCCAAAATTTCATCCCTCTGACTCCAACCACTTACTATGTCAACACGTTTCTTTGTTGTCCTGATCTCTGTTCCAAGTAGTAAAGACAAAAATGAGTGCAGGTCCTCAAGCTACTGACTGGAAGAATCAATGGCTTGGAACTGTTGGAGAGTATCCAAACACAAACTTTCTCTTGAACATTTATGTCCAACACAAAGCCGAGATGTTAGTTTACGGCACGTTTTGCAGTCTTGTTTGCATGAACAGGCAGCACAGTGGGACAAATCCTTCCTCATCTCTAAGAGCTATGTACTGCTCACATTCCACATAAGTCCCACCTCGAAAGGCTCCATATCTGGCTGGAATTCACTGCAGGGGAGTGTTTCTACTATAATGATATTGCCACTCTATTACTACATGACTTTTCCCCTTCCCCCCATTTTGAAAGAGTTCTCAAGTTGCTTTTGGGAAATAATACTTAAGAGAGCATGATGACAACAAAGTCTAGAGGTTAGGAAGGTATAATAAAATTTTAAAACCGTAATAATACAGTAGGAGTATTGCAGTCGTGTAGTATCTTTCAACAGAGAACATAGAAGAAAGCATTAATTAAGCCTCAATCATTTAACGTCTGAGGTAGGTAATATTACTATACCCACTTCACTAATGAGTAAACAGAGGCTTTGGTGTGTTACAAGTCTTGTCTAAAGTCACTCAACAAGTCAGAAGAAAGGGAAGAGAAATAATGAAATTAAAAACAGCAGCAAATACTTCTAGCATGACATTATGCAAATTCTCTTCACTGCTTCCGGCAGCTAGCATCACTGTATATCCCAAATTATGATACTTTTATAGATATAATCCATGGCTTAACCATCTTCCTGTCATGATTTAGGAAAAACTTACGTTGAACTTGTATCTAAGGACATTTATTCCAGGTTATCCCTTTGCTTCTTTTGCCCCACTGACTCCTTTCTCCCTACTCTGCTTTGTCTTCCTTGGTATCCTCCTTGCTTCTGAGCAGGAAACCGAGACTGCAGGTATCAGAGGAATCCTTTTCAAGCAAGGGTACCTTTGTGGGCAGCAGGTGTCCAAAGGATTCATTTAATGCCTGAAAATATAGCAAGAGATTGCCAACTTCCTTTTAGCAAGTTCATAACTTCAGCAGCATCTATAGCAAGGAAGGCTCTATCTGCATTTTACATGCTCAGTCTACACAGTCAGCTTGTGGGATCAGGTCAAATTCAGGGAAGTCGCCCCTCAGAAGGAGACAAACAAGTGTTGGTTTCCAAGTACACCAACTTCATGTAAAATTTCCTCAATCCATTTTTAAAGAAAACAGAAAAAAAAATAGGGTTTCACACACGCGCAAGGAAAATTAGGATGGACAACTGTATCTGCAGAGGAAAGAAAACCAACCATCATATCTTTACAGACTGGACTTTTATGGGATCAAATGCAAGCCTCTTGCTCAGACCTTGAGTGGCTCCAGCCAGCTGTGGAGTAACAGAGAGGGAAGACAAGCTTTCACCCCGATACTGACTTATTTGTGTCTGCATGCAAGCCACTGCACTATTGCACTAGCAGCACAAATAGTACTTCTTAACCTGGGAATGGCATGGAGATGGAAAAATCAGTTAGCCCTGCACATCTTACAAGAACTCTACAAAGTAGAAATTATGCTAGTAATACTAAAGGAAGTAGGTAACAAATCAAAACTGATCAAGGATCTGGCCTGGAGTTATTTTAAACCTTCTATTTTGCTTAATTTCTAGCCTAGCTGGTAAAGTTTCTCTTCCTCCTCATTTTGACTCAATAGCCACGACAGAAGTCTGCAGCTCCCCATCTCTCCCACTTACTCCAAGGTGTAATGCAATAATTATACTTACATTTTTAAAGGTAGACATTTCTCCATAGGCCCTATCAACCTGTGGCCTCACTATTATAATTACTTGAGCTACAGACTGCTAATTTTTTAATCTTCCATAGGAATAAAATAGCACGGGAACAGGACATAGGGAAATGCAGAGAAGTTGAAGACAGATACTAGCTAATGTGACCAGATGACTACCATATACCATAGGAAATATAAATATTGGGGTGGCAGAAAATGCATGAACTTATTTTATTTTTTCTTCATTTCCTATTTCTCAACACATCAATAGATTCTGTGAAATGCATTCAATTTCTAGGTGGCTTTCTGAGTTATAAGCAAGAAAACCATCCAAGTAGGATCCTGTTTATTACTTTTCCAATTAGATTTGCATGGCATTGATGCTTGTTCTCAGGAGTCTATTTGCAATACTGGGAAAGGGTGTGAGTGAAATGAGGCCAAGTCCATGACAAGCTTTCGCTTAGCCTAGTTTTCCCTCAGTTGCTTATAGCATTTTTGTTTTTCCAGTCGATAAACGAGATGAGAACAAGGAAAAGCAAGACTTGGTAATAATAGTGGTTACTCTGGCTGGAAAAAAAATGGTCCAAACCAGCAAGCCTGGCTTTGATTACATTTAGTAATCAAGCTGTGTTCAGAATTACTTGACTTAATGTCTCAGGAAATGTTAATCTACACGTACAAAGCTTGGTTCTAGAGATTGTATGATCCACTGACATCAGGTAAAAAGTAAAAAGTACTTTATACTTTTTTTTTTCCTATTGTAGTCTCATGTTTGGGGATGGCTAACAGAAATAATGGAAAATCTGGTTATTAAATGAGCATTTTTATCTTCTAGGTCAGTAGGGTAACAGTACTAAACGAACAAAAATCCACAAACAAAGCCCAGCAGAGAGTCAAAGAAGCTGGGTGTAACTTACATGGGAGGTTTTTATTTTGCACTGGACTTAAAGTACACCAACCTGACAGCATATATTTTAGTATACTGTAGAATTCAGCTAGAAAACCACTTTTTTTTTTGCTGAGGATAACACAGTGTAGTAGAAGTACTGCAATAATGAAGTTGGATCATAATGGTGACCGTTTAGGGTAAACTATAAACTTTCAAGTATTGTTTTCTCAACATCTCCTAGAGAAAGATATATGTTATATCTAAAGACTGTTAACTATGCCACAGTGAATTACACAATTGCACGCTGCATTCAAAAATAAAATTAACTATATAGTCCTGAAGCAGTTTGACTGGGAGTGGGAGGTGTGGGGATACTAAAGAAGCTCATGGGATGTACGTCGTTTATGCAGCAGCAAAATACTATGGTACTGCACAAAATCCCAGTTCCTGTCAAGAGTTGGATTACACTTGGCTAATTTATGTTCCTTTGATATTAAATACCAGTTTCTTCTTGGTCACTATGAATACCTTTCCACCCTACACTGGTCCAGCTGCTTTCCACTGCTATCAGTTGGACAAAAAAAAAGGAAGGGGGAATCATAGAATGGCCTAGAAGTCTCAGGAAAATTCTTACTCCTTTTGCAAGATAAATGAGGAAGTGCTTAAGACTATACTTAGGTTTAACAAAGTATAGGTAATATCTGGCTATGTGGAGAATGATCCAAACAATTTGTCAGTGATTATTTTGGCAGGTGCTTGAGTACCTATTTTCAAATATTTCAGAAACTGGATGTTATTTCATCTTGCTGCCAGTGAAGCTTAACATGTTTCTATAGATCAGAATTATTTTCAAATATTTGACATAGGTATAGATTTCCATCTGAGAATGCTGGATTATATTCAGCCGTCAATACATCCTAGGACTGTATTTGCCTTTTCCGCAGGATCAGCCTGATGAATCTCAGCCATCGATGTGATTGACTAATTATACGCCTGATTCTTTTGCTTCTGTG
This sequence comes from Apaloderma vittatum, assembly GCF_000703405.1. NCBI lineage: Eukaryota > Metazoa > Chordata > Aves > Trogoniformes > Trogonidae > Apaloderma > Apaloderma vittatum. The sequence goes on along the minus strand of NW_009700729.1, from coordinate 116,216 downwards.
TTGTTTATAGATGATGGGATCTAACAAAAACTATCTGAAATTCTTGCTTCCTGGGTGAATGACCAAGCACTTTATGGTACTGAACATCTCTTGTGTAGCATTCTCTCTCCATTGCTTAAGACTCCCGTGCTACATCTCTGGTATGTACGCTATTTCTCCTCAGCCTTGACAAGGTTTCCCAATGTTAGGCAAACCTCAATATATTTCATCAGCGCTCTCCTACTTTATTTGTCTAAGAAAAATCTTACGAAAGAGTACTACTGGTTTAGGGTAATAACAATGTATATTGATAAATCCACAGTGCATTTTTCTCCCTTTTTCCATTTGCTCACATACCTCATTATTCTTTTACCCTAAACCAGATTTACAGACACTTGCACATTCGAAGATAAAAGTACTAGACCTATAGTTGCCCACATTTCTGTTTTAAAACCTCTCTTGAACAGAAGTAACAAATCATGACCCACTAATGTTTAAAATAAAGATTATAAGGAAACCATTTAAAGTAAAAAAATTTTCCAGTAAATAGTTCCAGAAATAAGCAACAGGGAAAACAGTTTCCCACAGGTATCAATAGGTGTTCATAAAATTTTACTTAATTATCAGAGCATATGATAACTTAAACCAAATCAAATCATACCATTCCTGGGAGAAACTCCCCCATTTGTGTTATAGGTCAACAGAATTGTCACACAGAGAGTAAGTTCTGCAAGAGCAAAAATTTGGTGATGCTTACATGTAAAATGCAAAATAAAAGTAAGTTACCTGACCTGGACCTCCCCAGATCCCTTGTTCTTTTTGGCCAACAATTTATAAACAAATAAACCAACAAATCAGCCTATTTCAAAGCTAAGCCATGCATGAAACTTTGTTCCTACAAATTTCTACCTTGAAAATATCACTATGATATTTGCTGTTTGCAAAATGCTGACTGGCACAGCTACCTTAGAGTGACTAATATATCACTGTAATCAAGGACAGCTGGTTTTCTTGTGAAGTTACCAAATTCTCTTCAGGAGCCTCAGCTTCTAATTATCTCTAACTAGGAGCAGCCTCCACCTTGCCTTCCTTCCCCCGCAATACAAGAGACTGTCATGCAGCACCACCAGCCTCCAACTCTTGTTCCCTCACAACGAGATGCAATGTATTAAACATACAATGCATGTTCTAGTAAGTGGAGCCAATGAGAGCTAAAGAGCTTGCAGCTGCTGGTACCACCTGTGTCCCTCAGCTTCCAGCCAGAACAATGTCCTCTCTGCAGTCCCTAGTTGTGGCGAGAGATAAAAGAGGCAGAAAGTGAGAGTGACGGGTCTGGCTTGTGTCCTGCTCTCACCATGAAGGAGCCAGTTGATCTGGAAAGCTCGCTCGCTCCCTCTGCAAATGTGGATGATTGCACCTCTTTCCCCCACAAGTATGCAAGCACTAGGTGGCCAAGGATGAATTTCCCACTTATTCCCTTGTGGAGCACGCCCGGCGTGCTCGTTGTCATAGTTCACCTAAGTACAATTTAATTTGTTATCAGTGTTGGCTCTCTGAGGCTCAGGTTGTTACTGCCTCTGTGGGACGGTAAAATTGAGCTGGGCAGGAACAGACCTGGTGGGTAAATGTGGTTTTGGCAGACTAAATGGAAATCTATCCTAAAATCTGTTTTATTTTAAGATACGTTTTTGTAAAGGCTTTTAACGCAGAGCTGGGGCATTTTTTTTACCCTCTTTTTGGTTTTTTTTTGTTTATTTTTTTTTTAATATGCTGGTTCTTTTTCCCTTGCCTGACTGAGTGGTGATATGGAAGCCTTTCAAAGTTTGGAATTATCTGTTGGCTACTTCCCTGCCTCAGGACAACTGGCATCCATTCAGGGATCAGAAAGACCATCAGTTGTTTGGATCTTTTCCTTTCACATGGAGTTTTGTTTTGCTTTTTCCCTTTCCATGTATTTCATATCTGAGTCGGCTGCTTTGGATCAATGCCCATCTTGGGCCAGATTGTGCCATTAAAGCACTGGCCAGTACTGTAGCCTGGATGGAAAGCAGGGTTGGCAGAAATAGGCACTTGCGTAGATTCTCACTAGATTATTACCAATATTGGTTATCAACAATGAGAACTCAAGCTGTTCCTTTCTGCTGTATCTTCAAAGTAGGATCTCCTTCCTGCAAAATACTTTCCACAGTTTCTTCACTCTTTTTTTAATACTTAGCTGACATCCCAAGTGTGAGTGCTGGAGAAAATTCCCTCAGTCGTGTTGCAAGGTCAACACCTGTGCTCTCACAATCTTGCCTTTTTTTACTTCTCAAATCCAAGGGGTTTATCCCTTCCTTTCCCTTACATTGTGTCAGAATGTTACTTCCAGTCTGATAAGGACAAGATGTAACATTTCTCCTTCTGGTCTAGCATGGAACTGGCTCCTTCTGTGCTTCCTTCATTTAGCATAAACTAGTGAGCCAACCTACAAAGACATTTGAGCTTTGTGGTATAAAGCCTGTGCTCTTAGAGCTATCACAAAATTCTGGTTCTAACACTGTGGACTTCCAGTAAACATACCTTCTGTCCCACCTAGAAATACTTTTCACAAACATTTTGAGGACTTCTTGTGCTTGCTCAGTGTTTTTGAATCCACCACAGCATTGGCAGGAAGGTTTTTGTCAGATTTTTCTCCTCGAGCTAGGACCACTCTCTGAATTAAAATGTATTTCTCTCACAATTTAGAAGGAAAACAATTGGGTCTGAGGATATGATGCCCATTCCAGTCATTACAGCAGCTGTCCTGCTACTACTTTATAGGGAGGATCCATAATACCCAAATCACTTTCTCTAGTACAAGTGACAGAGTAGATGAAGAGACTTCTTTTGCTTCTCTGAATTGGCCTACAGTGCGGCTCTCCCTCCTCACTGACTAGAAAAAGAGCCTGGGACTTCTCACCACCCAACTTAGTAGGTCACTGAAGTTGGTGGCATGAATACCACCCTGTGCCACCGCCTATTTACAGGGATTTTGTATTCATTGTTACGTGCTTTGTTTTCCTATGTAAAAATACTTGGTAAAATCTTAGGTGCTGTGATAAAAGACGCCTGCATTCATTGGCCTGTTTGATAATGACTGGTGTTGGAAAAGAGGGAACACAAAGGGTAGCGCAGTGAACACTTTAGGGGTCAATATAATTTGATATTCCTGCTAGTAAATATATCAAGCCAAAAGTGACCATGTTAAACAAGCAGCCTGCCCCGTATCCACATCGTTATTTCTGCTAGTAAAGAGGGAGTGAAAAAGTTGACCCCCCAGCTTTCCGTGTTGTCCCATGGCAGCTCCCAGCATCTGATTTTGTGTTTGCTCTGTAGCTCATTCCCTTCAATCACTGCAAAACTGGCATTAGACCGATTTCATTTCTCTTGGACTGCTTCTTGCTTATCCTCTGTATGCACTGATGGCCCAGTCATATAATGTGACAGATGCTGTCCTGGAGCAGACAAAAATTGAACAGCATTGTCCTACACCTTCCAGGAATGAAGCAAGAAGGCAGCCCAGGCTTTTCCAAATGCTGCCGAGATATTACTTCTCTTATCTTGTTGTTTGGGGTTTTTTTACATTTTTTTTCCCAGGCATTGGACACATACATCATTGCAACAGCATGTTGAAACTGATACTGGAAGTTGACCAGAAAATGTTTATTTTCTTTAGGAACAATTGGGTCTTCATTTTAATTGTGTTCCTCCACTCCTTATACAAACATACTATTTAAACAAGCCATTAAGGGAGCCACATATCCATCCATCCACATTTCTGTACAAACATGGTTTGCATGTTCAAATTGGGATGTGTTTATGAGTGCACAGGAGAGAAAATATTAATGTACAAAGTTGGGTGTAACTCAACAAACCACATTACTGCTCCTTTGAAAATGTGATGCAGTATTTAAAATACTGTTGACATGTTACATTAAGAAATCTTTTAAAGTATTTAACATTTCAAATATATCTTTATTCTCCCTACTTAGCATATGAAATTATAGATTCAAAACTTAGATTAAAGGCGTTCGCATTGCCATCTCCTATAAAACATATTTGGAGAGGTTAGTATAGTGGTTCTTACAGCGGGCTGCATGAAAATTATTTTCCAATACCTCTGTTGTGTGGAGCTGGACAAAGAAGTGGCAATAATTGTCATTAGTTACTCACTAGGCAGCATCCGGGCAGGACATTAACGCTGTTTTCAAGTTGCTCTAGTTTAATTATTTTTCATTGTAATAATGTTAACATTGACATTCTGTGGACCTGATGTCTTGATGGCTTAGTTATAAAAGATTCAAGTCTTGTCTTTTTTGTGTGTGAATGTGCTTATCTTTCCCTGCTTCCAGATCTTCTTCTAATCATTCATGTATGTGCTGTAATGACCAAGTTAATGAGGTCTCCTTTTAACATTATGCTTCACCTGGTCCTTTTTCACAGGAAGGAGGGACTTGGAGAGCTATTCTATTAAAGCTTAAATCATGGATCCAGGTAACTGTGCCTCACAGTAGGCAGGTGTGTAGAACAGCACTTTGCCCCATGTGCTGGTCATAGGACATTGAAACCACTCATCATTACTGCTTGTTAGCTGGTATTTTTCTATCCTCTTCACAAGGACCCTCCTAGCAGAGGAGAAATTGAGGGACCTTTTGCATGAGATATCCTGCTTTCTGCTAAGTCAGCTGCAGAAACACAACCATCAAGCTGATCTTAAACTTATGTGTTATATATAGGGTATATGACAAACAGATGCAGAGAACAAATGTTTCAGAGTGCTTCAGTAATTTGGAAGTCCTGCTCATCTGTCAAGTGTGCAAAACCCACTGCTAAACTTAAGCAACCAGGATCATGGCAGAGATTTTCCACATCGATTTTTTTTTTTTAAAGTTGCCTAGAGTAAGTGCAAACAGCATGATATAAAATCATATGATTTGTTCATACAAACAGAAAATTCTCCATTGTGCTAAAGATTCATAACACATGAATCTTTCAGTTAACTCTTGCCAGGTCATGTATTGATTTCAGTATGGCATTAATCAGTTTTTTGTGTAAATTTTAATTAGATTTTTAAAAGTTGGACTAGTATTTATCGTCTTTTATTTTTAAATGTGTTAAAATTATGTTCATCTCCAGATTGGATTTGCAACAAGTATCTAAACATCTAAAAACCAGAAGAGATTGCTGAAAATTAAGTTTTGTGCAGTTAGGGCTAGATACAGGTATGTGTAAGTAAGCAGCAGATATTTAGTTCTATTCTTCTATTTTTCAAGATAAAAGGACAGGCAGAGTAGCATCTTCCCATCATTAGCAAAGATATGTTACAGTAAAAGCATTCAGTAATTATAGTGAACACTGAGATATTACTGTAAAAAAACTGGGGGGAACTTACAGGTTATTTTGATAGTATAATGACATAACCAGACACAAAGATTTGTTGTGTTGGGATTCTCATTTGTAGAAACTATTTTCTGTTGAACCAATCTTGTGATAAGAAAAAAAAAGAATGCATTTTCTTACAGAGACATATGCAAGACAGCTGCAAGGCAGACAGTAAAGTTCAGTCTTGTTGTGGGGAAATGGAGAAGAAAAGATGAGGAGAAAGAAGCACACAAAGATAATTATATGGATCCTGGGTCTGATTCACTGCAGTAGTATTTCAGTGAAATAAATCAAAAGAAGTTAAGCCAGCATTATATTGGAAGAGACTCACAATGGCAAATCAGGAATTCTTTTGGCATGCTTATGTGCAAAAGGGAAATTTGCTCATTGGATTCTCCTCTCACTTTCACAGCATAAATCAGCAGTAATTTCACTGAAATCAATGGAGTTAAGCCAGGTTAGAGTGAAGGGGAGATGAGAATCAGATTCGCAAAGCACAGTTTGCTGTGATTTAGCACACAAATGAATGCCTTATAATCTGTTTACTAACAATGGATGAAATATGCAAATTGTCTTTTTGGAAAGCAACCATGAAAACTGAGCTTCACAAAAGCAAAATGAGGGGTGGGAATGTTCTTAGTTCCAGACATTCGCATCTGTAGTCAGAGGTCTGATACACAAACACCATCTCGGTGGGAAAAAAACTGCCAAGTCCTCACAACACGGGCAGAGGCAAGGTAGATTATAACAAGATGCGAGACCACAAATTGGGATGGCAAACATCCCTCGCAGACGCCGGGATAATCCAGCAATCAGGCCCCAAACAATGTCCCTCCGAGCAAAGCCAGGCAGGACAACCATGCCATTTCACAGAATGAGCTGCACCCTAAATCTGCTGCAGAGCCGTGCAAATGTGGCTGGGTCCAGGTGGTCCCAGTGCCTGGTGATCTCAAGCAGGCAATGTTCACCAAAAAACCCCCACCTTTATGTTTACTAAACCATCAGGAATCTAAAACGGCTACAACTGAGAATATGAGTGCGTAAAGTGACTGAAGAAGAAATCCCAGAACAAGACGACAGTGAAATGCTCTCATGTTCACTTACCCATAGAAGAGACAGGAGGAGTTAACTTTTATTGGCTCTGAGCAAATGCTCAGTCTGGGTTTCAGGACACAGTTGTGTATAGCCTAGTGAAACTGCACATTATCATTTGAGAGATTATTTTCTTATGCTAATTCTTTAAATTGAGATTTTTTTTTCGTCATTCTGATCCTTTCAATCTGATCCAGGCTTAACCTGCAACCTGTGAGAAGACATCTATATTATGACATTCAAGATCGAATTCAGTGTGCAGGACATGCAACGCATGGAGAAATTGGGATTTGCGTTAGCCGTGTCCTAAAACATTTCCTGAGGAGCACTGCAAGTACGACAGGAGCTCCCAATGAAGGATGGCAGAACTTACCTCTTCCCAGCAGGCTTAAGATCTGATGACCTCATGTAGCCAATTCCTGACTTGTTATTTTCTAACCGATTTGGGAAGGACAGTCTCACAGTTTGAGATAACAGGCAGGACAGACAGGAGGAGTGGGCAGCACTCACGGGGTCTGGTTGATGGTAGCAATGATTATTCAACAACTCACAGGCTCTCAGATCTTGCACAACTGGCTGTAAAAGCGCATGAGGGAAACCAAAAACCTGCTGACACAGCAGGCTCTGAAGCCCCATTGCCCAGAAGAGGGCAGAACTACAGTATCTTCCCTTAGTGGCATTCTTGAAGATCTGCTTCTCTTTCTTTGTTTGTCTAGTCAGCTTTGTGGGCTGGAGAAATTAAATACAATGCAAAAATACAAACAACCACAACTCCAGCAAAAAACATCAAACAACACACAACAAACCTTGGCAGTTGTCTCAGTCCATGGGCTCAATCCCTTACCTTTTCAGTCAGTTGAAGCTTTCTGTCTGCTTAACAAAGGAGATGTGAACTAGGTCCATTTCGCTGCTGTAGACCAAGACAAAAGGCCTGCTGCAGCTAAAAACTAAACCTTAGGACAGAAAAATCTAATTTTAATAAAGCTATCAGTTTTTCCCCTAATTAAAATGAAAATGATCATCCAACTTTCAAATTCCTATTATTTTTTTCCCTACTTTTCCTCCTCTTTTCCTTCTGCTCCCACCCTCAAATGACTGAAAAAGAAGACCTGAAGAGATGATGATTCATGTATTATTTATTAAAGAATATCTAACTCTCCAAAAGAAATATTTGAACTCATGTTTCTATTTCACTGAAAGCACATAGCACAAAATAGTGAATTCTCAACTAGCTGAACCTAGGACTCATAAAATCAACATTAGCTCTGATGATACTGAATAACATACAATGAGAGAATAGCATCTCTGTGACTAGTTTTTAAAAACACCTCCTTAAGAAGCAGCGCTTCTCCAGCTTTCTTAGCTTCCGAGCATTTTTACCTTTTGTAATAAGACAACACCATTTTTTGCTTTTTTTTTTTTTTAAAAAAAAAAAGTAAAGCGCAGAAATTCTGCTCTGCAGCAGGCTGTGCTGGTAGTGAAATCTGTGTTTGTCAGGTCTTGTGTCTTTTCTTTTCTGGAGTTATTCTTGCTATTGAAGCCTACAGCTCATCAGCCAGCTCTTGTCAGCTCTTGCAGTCTGCAAAGTGTTACTGGGGTACTGTGCTCCAGGGGTGTGTGACTGGAGGCTGGGTGCTCTCTAGGCAGCCTGACCCAAACAGAATTCTAGCCAAGCTCTTTCACAATGAAACATGGCACAGGGAGAGCTCCTTAAAGGGTTCCCACTGTTCCTTGATACTGATCTCCCTCTCCTTTTACATACTCAAATGTGATCTTAAAACTAAGGAGAATCAGGCATAAAATATCCAGTACAAACCTCCGCTTGCTTATGTACAGCTCATCACAGACTAGATTAGTGCAATTTGGTCTTCATCAGGATTCCCTTCAAGTTGGGTGGAAAACTGCTGTGGTTGCAAAGGAGGCTGCTCCCTCACTTTTCCGACAGGTGTATATGAATCAGACCCGCGCTCTTTTGGGACAACCACAAATATTCTGCTCCACTAATACACTAAAACTTAAAAGGTAAGGAGAAAGTACATGCAGGACTATTCCTGTGTCACATCAAAGCGCTTGAAGTCAGACGAGTTGTTTCTACTCCCCACTCCAAACTTTGCACAGACCATTTGTTTATGAAAACTATCTAAGGTAATGCTTAAAATTGAACCTAGGCCCTTCAAAGTGCTGCTCAGGGAAGGAAAACATTTATCAAATTGCATTAACTTCTAGCCTCTGAACGTGTTCCAGAAAAATAAAACAAAATACCCCAATTTTTTTAAGTGAAATAGCCATTGTGGTTCCAAATCTTTTGACAGAAACTGCTAAATAGTTCTACCCACGGCTCGCTGTGGCTCCAGAGCAACAGACACAGTGTTAGAAGATTTAAAGTTTAGGAATATCTCCTTTTAAACTTAAAATAATGCAAGCATAGCCCAGATTCATCCCAGGTAGAGTGGCTGTTGCCTCGGAGGCAAAATTAGCAGATGATAACTATGGCACCATGCAAGCCACGCTCCCCAGCATGAGCCTTCCTCCGGTTTAAAGATTGGCACCTGACAGCACTTGCCCAGCACAGGACTTGTCCCTCCTCATGTAGGGGAGAGGCTCTGTTTTCCTTGTCCCTCAGAGGGCAGAAGAAGTAAGAAAAGGTAGGCAGCATTCTTAGAAACAATAGTTAAGCATCCATGAAATTCGACAGGGGCAAATGTGAGCATCAGCGAGATGCTCATTTAGAACCTCCCTCTATTCTTGGCTCTATTACAAAGGCAGAGCTTGCAGATTGACTAGCTCACTAGTTAGAGACAGAACAGATTGAATGACAGGGACACTTGACCTCAGACCACATACACACGCCTTCGTGTGCCTCCCAGATGATCTCTGGACACTGAGTAATCATTTTTCCTGAAACGCCGGTCTCTTCCCTCCCCCAAAATTATCCCAGCTCTTCCCAAGGCATTTCCCTCAGTGAATCAAAGAACACCTCACAAGTTTCCAAAAAGTGCATCCAGCAGAAATGGGACATCTTTTCATCTGTATGCCAGGAACCTGATTTTGTCAATTATACGCTGTATATAAAAAGCTTCTGCTATCTGCTTTCCCAGTACTCTGGGGAATGCATACGAATAATTTTAAATGAGGAAAATACTGTTGGGAATATTGTTTTATTTGGGTATTCTAAACTTCAAAACGTATCTACAAAGAGCATTTTATAATTAATAATATTTAATTTTCTACAGTCGCACATATATAGGCATGTATGTATGTATTTTGAATTAAAATAAATAAAGAAGGGAGAATATACCTTAGAATCACACATCAGTTAATACAAATCTTGAAAGATGGGCCAAAGACCCTGAAAAAGAAATATCTCTGGGCAAAGGTGATAAGCATAGGAAATCCTCTGATGTCCTTAATGCAGGCCCACAGGACATGCGAGTGAGAAATGTGCTATCTGTGGCACAGAAATTATTCTATTTATCAGCTGGATACCTTCTCTGTGACACAACAGTTATGCAATGGGAATAATTTTGGAAAACTAATACTTGTCAGTGTTTACAAAATTTCCACCTGTCTTTTTAGAAGAATGAGAATGCTAATAAACTGTGAAGAAAAAAAAAAAAGAGTGCTGACTTTGTGAGAGTTAACTTCGGGTGAGTTGTTCTGTGATTGCATGACAGATTATTTTAACCTTTGCAGTCTTCTGGGCTTTTTTTGATGCCGCCATGCCACTACACTAATCTAGTTCATTCTCTTTTGAACTATGATCACTTAGAATTATCGGTCTCAGAAACTTTACAGTGATGTCTTAGGGACTGCTGACACAACACTGTAGTTTTTAACTACAGTTTTTAACGAACAATTTTCAGAGCAATGCAGAGGGGAATTACGCTGTTTCCAAATTGCAATTGTTGACCACTTCTTTGTGTTCCATGCTATTCTTTTTGGTGATTTTTTGATGTAGCAAATTGAATCCATCTTGAAAAAATAAATTACAAACTGGGAGTTTTCTAGGCTGTCCACACACTATTTGCTTCATCTTCCAGCATATGTTCCAAGTATGTCCCTGGGACTGACACTGGGAAAGGTACTTGCCGGCTGTCACCACAGAGTGGTTTCTGAACTGTAGCATTATTGCCGGATCTCAAGTGCTATTGCAAAAAAAAATGTTAGCAAAAGCTGATCTTTTACAGAAGACCAATACACACTAATGATCAGATAACAGTTTGAGACTGTTTTACATGCTAGCTTTTCTATTAAACAGATTATTTTGTACTAAAAAAACCTAAAAGAACATATTTTTATTTCATAAATCTCAGCAAACTCATTTGTTATTCTGTTTTAAGGAGTGAAAACAAAATACTTTTAAAACAAATACTTGGTAATACTTGTTAATACTTTTTAACATTTATGTATATTAACTGGCTTTATTACACTGCTGTACCATAACATACTTTCTGTCTTCCCTGAGCCCTAGATGATTTATCACTCAGCTAAGACATTCTGTGACACATTTTAAAACAATGCTACATTGGCTATTAAAAGCATAAACTACAGCCATCTCAATCTACTAAAGACCCCCTACACACTGCATTATATTTCTCTGTTGATCAGCTTTTAGCTAATGGATTTAACTTGCTGGAAAACACAAGGTTTTCCTTGAAAAGTAACACACACTTTTTCCAGGTATTTTTCAAGTTACACTGAGTCATGCTTAGCATTTAATTTACAGTATTTACCAAAAAGAAACCCACCCTTTCAAAACAGCTCAGAGTCAAAACATTAAACAAAGAAACCCAACGTTTGGTGAGGAGAGACAGACAACAGATTAGCCAAATGCAAATTTGCATCTGGTCTCTAACTCTTGATATAAACTTGTGGTTTAGTCTTTTACAACATTTTAAATAGTTATACATTTATGACAGATCAACTTTCTCATATCTTCCTGACTCACCACCAGCAGAATTCAATGAACTTGCCTTATACATACCCTAACGGAAATGCCTGATGATGCTAAATCATGAAAACAAAAGATTAAAGATCCATTTCACTAAGGGCCATATTAGGGTATCTCATTCTCATGAGCTGCCTTCTACAGATGGTGTCCAATACCGATGGAGGTATTCACATAAGCCGCTACTCTGAAGGGAGAATACACTGCTGTGATTTAGCCTCACATTTTTAAACACAGATCAGCAGTCTGTGTGTGTTCACACATAAGACACACATATATAGTTAAAGTGAAATAACTTGCATTAATAGCCATGATATCTGTGGTAAAGTACTTCAATGCAAAATAGATCAAAATATACTTTAAATCAAAGAAAGAGAATAATAGAAAATAGTCTCAAAAACTTTTCTTAATGACATGAAACCTACAGTGGTGCATGCTGTTAAATATATCCTCCAAGATATGACATTCCTGTGCATGAAAAATAGGGTTATTATACAAGGAATTAGGGATGCCGTGATATGTATGTGATGAGTTAGAAAACATTATGAATTTTATCCTTTCAAACAAGAGTAGATACTCTGAGTGTCTTGTCCAGCTTGAGATGACTGAAGCTGAAGAAACCAAACACTGGGTGAATCCAGCATCTTTCAGGTTCTTATGTTGCACACATGCAACCACAAGTCACTTTTGGAAAACATGCTGAGATGGGAAGCACTTTCCAACCTTGGCCTGATCTCTGAAGTTCTACTTCAAGGCAGGGAACCCTGACTTGTCTTTCTTCACTCATCCTGGATAAAGCACTGAAAACTTTGTCTTTTACCTTGGTGATACTGGATTGCTTTTGAGACTGAAAAATCCTGCCTGTGCCCTAGGCAAACCTCTTCATCCTGTAGAGTCATAGAATCATAGAACGGCTTCAGCTGGAAGAGACCTTCAAGATCATCAAGTCCAACCTTTGTCCTAACCCTATTGACACCACTAAACCATGTTCCTCAGCACAACATCTACCCATCTCTTAAATGCTTGCAGGGATGGCAACTCAACCACCTCCCTGGGCAGCCTGTTCCAATGGCTGACAACCCTCTCAGTAAAGAAATTCCTCCTAATATCTAACCTGAACCTCCCTTCATGCAATTTAAGCCCAGTTCCCCTTGTCCTATAATGCACTATTAGGAGAGAACAGACCAACCCCCATCTCACTACAACCTCCTTTCAGGTAATTGTAGAGAGTAATAAAGTCTCCCCTCAGTCTCCTATAATGCACTATTAGGGGAGAACAGACCAACACCCATCTCACTACAACCTCCTTTCAGGTAATTGTAGAGAGTAATAAGGTCTCCCCTCAGTCTCCTCCCGGCTAAACAGCCCCAGATCCCTCATACGACACATGCTCCAAATCCTTTACCAGGTTGGTAACCCACCTCTGTACCCTCTCCAGCACCTCAATGTCCCTCTTACAGTGAGGGGCCCAAAACTGGACACAGCACTCAAGGTGTGGCCTCACCAAAGCTGAATAGAGGAGACTGATCACCTCCCTGCTCCTGCTGACAACACCATTCCTGATCCAGGTCAGGATGCCGTTGGCCTTCTTGGCCATCTGTTTTCATGCAAGTAGTTGGTCAAATTAAGAAAATACCAGCTACCTAGCATAGGACAGAAATTGTTGGTAGAGTGGAATTATTAACATCTTTCATGTCATAGCAGATAAAATAGTCAGTAAAAAAGTATTTGAACAAGCCATATAATCTCTTACAAATAGACTTCTCATCCCAAGAAATTAAACGGGATTGAATACATTGATATTGAAGAGCCTCACAAATCATATCCTTATAAAAAATCTCTGAGGGGAGGAGGTATTATCTTCTTTTAATGGGAAATAAAACAGACATACAGAGACAGGGATTTGTACAAGGTGACACTAAAGGCTGTTGCATAAACAAGGAGTAAATTAGAACTAGTCAGGATCCCACCCTGAGTCTGAAACAAGAGCACAGCCCTCTGCCTCCAGTGGAAGTCTAGCTGTCATTTCTTTATCACTTCAAGTGAATCCATATTATTAATTGAGATAGAGCTAGCAGAGCAAAAGCTTCATATATAGGCTCTGATCTCATGCACTCTCACCACGGTGGTAAAGACTTTCGTAGCTAGTTCCATATCCCCTCCCTTTTTGGAAGAAGCTTGCACAAACCAATAATATTTTTCCTCCATTTATACTCTTAATGAGGAGTGTTATCTAAATACCTGTTCCACCAAACACTGTTGTTTTTTTTTCATGATCTGTTGCAAATGCCTACAGCGTCCACAAAAAGTAAGAGAAGCAAGTTCATCTGTGCTACGTGGTTGTTCACTTGTGTGGAATTTTCAAAGGGCCTGCAAAATGTTGCTGTCCATCAGGAATCACAAAATCACAGAATGTCAGGAGTTGGAAGGGACCTCAGAAGATCATCTAGTCCAGCCCGCTTGCCAGAGCAGGATCACCTACACAGGAACACGTCCAGGTCACACAGGAACACGTCCAGGCGGGTTTTGAAAGTCTCCAGAGAAGGAGACTCCACAACCTCCCTGGGGAGCCTGTGCCAGGGCTCCCTCACAGGGAAAAAGTTTTTCCTAACTTTTTTGTGGAACCTGCTGTGCTTCAGCTAACACCCATTGCCCCTTGTCCTGTCATTGGACATCACTAAGAAGATACTGGCTCTGTTCTCCTGACACTCACCCTTTACATATTTAAAAGCATTGATGAGGTCACCCCTCAGTCTCCTCCAAGCTAAAGAGATTTGTCTCCTTCAACCTTTCCTCATAAGGGAGATGAAGAAAACCCAAATCATTCCTGCACATTCCTGGGTGGCTTTTTGCTACTTGAGGATGCGCTGAAGAATCTCTCTGGTCAGCGTTTTTGCAGGATCAGTGAGAGTAAGCAACCCAACTGGCCATGAGAACATCCCCAGGCCATCATCTTTCTGCAGGTGTCTATTCGCTCCGAGGATCTTGCACATCATATGTTTAGAATGAATTTCTATTTTAAACTCATTTTTTTTAACAGATTATTTTTATAACCTTGTGTAAATGGTCTAACTGCAGAACAGAGGATAAACACAAAACAAAACCTCCTTGCTAAGCGCAATACCAGATGGACAAAACAGAGTGATAACTCTCTAGTTTTTTACCAATAGTAGTCTCAGTGTTTTCCTTATAATCCAGATGAATGGAACAAACCAGCAAATTTTACTTTAGGAATAAAGCTATTAAAAAACCCCACAGGATTAAAAAAAGAGGGGGAAAAAAATCAAACTGATACTCTGACAGTGACTGTATTTTTATTCTTGACTGCTGTATCAGGAATTTTCAGCAGTAAGAATTCATATTTCTTCTCATTCTGTGAAATAGAAAAGGCTTACAATTCTGTGAAATGTAATGTACAGGTTTAATAGGATTGTACTCTTGCCTAATGTCACAGTAACAAATAAATGCAATATAGAATTGCTGACACAATAGAAAACTGCTAGTTCAACACAAATGAGACTCTGTAAATAAATCTGAAGTAATTTCTCTATACATCTTGGCTACTGCTTTAAGCTCTGCTTACAGTCAGGAGGTGGCATGGCACTAACAGGGGGGAAAATCTTACGGTAACTTCCTCAGTGCGTTACACTGTATTGAAACTCAGGGAAAGATGATACAACCCCAAAACACCTTGGTTAGGCACGAAGTCCCCTTGCAGCCCACATACTGAAAAGCACAGAATGGCACACCCTGATCTGGTGGAAATGGGATGGTGAAGGGACAGAGTAGCAATCCCATGCACTTGGCAGTGGTCACATACTCAGTCAGAGCTGTTGCAACATGGTTCAGACCACTTGCCCTGGGTACAAGAAACGTCAGTCAGCAGTATTTGGCTCTTTCTGTCACTATTTCTTTACTAGCACAGATGTTCTGCTCGCTAGCAGATCTGGTGACAATTATACTGGGGAAATACACATTATCCTTACCCCAATCCATTTTCCATCCTGCTCACATTCAGTCTTTCCAGTGTAAGATAGGACTATTCCTTTCCCACTAGCAGTTTTAACATGACAACATGTTGACCAGAAAGACTACTCAAGGGAAAAACCTAACGTGCCGCTGACAGACTGTTATGCACGGCATGAGACCATGAGAGAGCCCTATCTTGAGTAAAAATAAGGAGCAAACGAACAAAAATCAACAGTTAATATAGTGGCTGTTGCTAGTGTGACATGGTAATGGATAAAATAATTAGCCTTCATTATCACCTTTTTTCTTCACCTTTCCCTCTATTGGCATGATTCTTAATCTCATTTTCCCATTAGTCTAACATGGGATACAGTTTTAAGTAGCATGTAACGTTAAGGAAATAGCATTTTTTTTCACTCTACCCACTGAAGTCACCCAAAGTGTAATGTTAACAGCACGGGTAGAAATCACCTTTTCTTTTTCAACATGAACAAATACTTGTCACATAAGAGGGCAGGCAAGTCTTGTTAAGGGATAAGTAGACATGCCAGGAAGAGCTAGCATTTTCTTGCACAAGGCAAGAGCTTACACACTATATGGTTTATTCCCATTATTTTATTATAAACTATACCATATAGCCACAGATCACCTCCTGATATTCAAGTGTTGTAATTGTTTTTTGTCAAGAGAATCTGCTCATTTCCTGCTATCATGATTTTCCTTCTGTGAAGCGTTGGCCTTGGCCAGATACTCACCCCGCTGCTCTCTCACTCCCCCTCCTCAAGAGGACAGAGAGGAGACGATAAGACAGAAAAGTTCGTGGGTCAGTGTAGGATGGGGAAATCACTTATCCATTACCCTCAAGAGAATTGGGAAGATTTTTCATTTATTGCCAACTGAAATAGAGTTGGATGGTGAGAAATAAAGGCAAAAAGAAAACACCTTCACCCTTCTACTTTACTTCTTACCTCCTTTCTTTAATTGCAGCTCCACCTGCCCCACCACAGTCTCTCCAGGGGACTCTGCTCTCACACCTGAGGCACCTCTTCCCTCTCTTTTCTCCCATTGTCTCACCTCAATGCTCAAAACCCTACTTCTCACGCTTTTTTTCCTCACTTCAGCACTTTCCACTCAGCCATTTCTTGCCCTTTCTCCCCACAGCTTCCCTCAAGTCAAAGCCCACCCATGGCTGAGGAGCTCAGCTGTGCCCTGCAGTGGGGCCCACCCTGTCCCCGGCTGCTGGGCACCCACACTCCTCCTTCTCATGAGCCTCTGCAGCAACCGAAATCTAGAGGCAATCAAACAGGGAGGTCACAAGGTATGGACACAGTGGGTTTTTGAGGGGAGAGGAGATGACTTCTGAGCCAGCTGCCCAGCTGGTGTAAATCACAGAATCACAGAATGTCAGGGGTTGGAAGGGACCTCAAAAGATCATCTAGTCCAGCCCCCCTGCCAGAGCAGGATCACCTACAGTAGATCACACAGGAACATGTCCAGGCGGGTTTTGAATGTCTCCAGAGGAGACTCCACACCCTCCCTGGGCAGCCTGTGCCAGGGCTCTGTCACCCTCATAGGGAAAAAGTTTTTTCTAATATTTTTGTGGAACCTCCTATGTTCCAGCTTGTACTCATTGCCTCTTGTCCTGTCATTGGACATCACTGAAAAGAGCCTGGTTCTGTCCTCCCGACACTCCCCCTTGACATATTTATAAACATTTATGAGGTCACCCCTCAGCCTCCTCTACTCCAAGCTAAAGAGACCCAGCTCCTTCAGCCTTTCCTCATCACTTCTGTGGCTGCACTGGACTCTCTCCAGCAGTTCCCTGTCCCTCTTGAGCTGAGGGGCCAGAACTGGACACACTATTCCAGAGGTGGCCTCACCAGGGCAGAGCAGAGGGACAGGAGAACCTCTCTTGACCTACTAGCTACTCCCCTTCTAATACACCCCAGGCTGCCACCAGCCTTCTTGGCCACAAGCACCGTCCTTTCCTCACCTCACCTGCAGCAGCTGGCCCTGACTTCAGGGATTTGCAAGGGGCTAAACTCATCCACATGGCCTTCAGCTGCCATCCAAATCATCGTAATTGGAAGACTAAGCTGTACAACACTGCATGGCAAAATTTGGGATTGTTGTACGGGGATTGAAAATCACTTTTTAGTGATCTCCAATGATCTGCTTTCAGTTAACAGCCATTATGTGATACGATGTGAAAGGAATAAGGAGCAGCATGAGGAGGACCTTGTTGCAGTGTTTACGGACAGTCTCCGTGGGTGGTTTGATTAGCTGAGGAGCAGATGCTTTTTTTCACTCCTTCATCTATTTTTGTTTGGAAAATTTGAAGCTGATTGCACATATGCTTAAAGTTTAGGTATGCAGATTTGGAAAAATCTAAACAAGTAAATGCATTTCATGAATATTACCAAGTAGGCACCAAATATTTATTCTAACCATTTGATTTCCATGCACAAATGTTTAGCTGATGCAAACAAAGGGACTCAATTGGTCAAATCTTCTTTAGGTTATGAAAGGAGGTTGTTTCTGTCCCGGTTTAATTATTTTCCTTGGTCCAGATGCCTTCACTGAGCTGCATCTGCAAAATATTTCTCAGCTAAGGTATGACTAAATCCTTCCCATGATTTGACCCCATGGCCAAGAGGAGCTGAAACCCCTGCAGTGCTCTTTCTGTGGTAAGAGTTGTGAGTGTTCAGCACCCCCAACTTTCATCTGCGGTTTTGCATATGCAGAATTTCTCTACAGGAGAAATTGCTTGTGGACCACTCCTCAACACACATACATACATACATATGAGTACTCTCAATCTTCCATGGGATGTCTTTAATGATCCTTGCAGGAATGGATGAGCAAGAGCAAGCAAGTGCTGCCTATAGGCATCGGAGAGGACATTGTAAGCCTGAGCTGGAGGAATCATGGTAGTAGGATGACCAAGGACCACTCAATCTCCACAGAGGGCAGGAACCAGAAGGCAGAGAAGCAAGGAGAATCAAAGCACACCCTGTGGCATCTCACCTCCTGGTGGGCCCAAAGCAGTTATTTATGATGTCATCTCCATTTTCCAGAGGCCAAGCATTAGGCCCTTCAGGAGGCGAGGCAAAGTGTGATTGCAAACCACGACAAAAGCCTCAGAGCTGGTTTGTCAGAGAGCATCTCAAGGTCATCTCACTCTGATTCTGAGTCATCATTTCATGTGACTCAAGGCTCTATTGCTTCCTTTGAACAGATGGATGCACACAGCCCATGTTTTGATGCCAGGAGGCAACTACTCTTCCCCCATAACAGTCTTTTTATTCTGGAGGGAGGGCAGGGGGGAGGCGGTAAGGGGCAGGGCATTTAATGGATATTTTTAACAAAATGAATCATTCCAATACAAAAGTATTAAGAATTCGGTTTTGTACATTTTTCACGTTGTACCAGGAAATAGAAAGATACATATCTTGTTTCTCTACAAGGTTTTACTTTGGCATCTGCTGATTAGCCAAGTAGAAGAAGCTACATTGTCTTTCTTTCCATGCTGAGTACACTGATCTGTCTATATCTCTCCAGTTCTATCTGCACTGGAGTCCACCCTGAGGGACTGATGTCAGGAGTACTGGGAACAGTCATGTTTTTAAAGGCTGAAACAAGTGATCTACCTACAGAATTAATCCACATCTCAAGAGAAGACTTACTAAACAGGAAACTTCATCAGTAAGAGAGAGAATAACAGCAAATAATGAAGTAAAATCTTAAGGGGAAAAAAAACCAAACAAACAACAGAATTTGTCCAGAATTTAAAATTTCCATTAAAAAATATCAATATTCATGTCATTCTTTCATGAAAGTCTAAATAAAAGGTGGCCTTGTAGCCAGACACAGTTTCTCTTTCTTTTAGAATCCTGTCTTTACCTGATGAGAACTGTAAATAGTTGGTTAACCTCAGGCTTTCATGCTTGCCCACTGACTTTTCTCACCTGCCGGGCTCTGCACCGTAACACACCACACGCCACCATGGTGAGTCCACCAACAGTGCACTGGATGTTTGTCACATGGGTATTTCCAAAATAAAGTACTTTTTCCTTTTGGTGGGTGACACTTTTGTTACCAGTGGATAGGAGACCTTTATTTTTTTCTCTCAACTTTCAGGGGGAAAATGCCAAAGCAATAATTGGAAATTCTATAATGTAATCTGTTTTCATAACAATGAACTAACCAACAGGAAGAAAATCTTAATAGATATAAACACAGTAAGTTGTGCTTTGATTGTTACTGACTCTTCATTTAATGCAGACATATAATCATAGCATCTATTGCACCTTTAATAGTCACACGCATCACTTAGAGGCTTCCAAACTCACAAAGATCATTTGTGTCCAGGGACTTCAGCTACTTCAGGCTGAGTTATACAAAGTGAACTTGAAATGAGAAGATTAATTCCTAACAAATTCACCGTGTCAGACATGGATCTTATACTGAGAAGGAGCTTGTTTGTATTATCTTGTGCAGAGTCAACCATTTTCTGGTCATCCACTGATGAATATTTCTGCCTTCGTGTCCGTAACTTTCCTTTCCTTTTCTAAAATGCATCCTTATAGAAAAACCTGCTTCTTCTCCTAATACTTTTAAATGCAGTTTTCTGTAGCCAGGATGGCATTATATGGTTTACCCAGATGGTCTGCATAACACTCAATGATTCCAGTCACTCTAATTGCATACAATTTTGTTGTAGAAGTTGTTCTGTAGGGGAAAAAAAAAAAAAGTGACATATACCACTGATTTATTTTTTTTCCTTTCAGAAATAGACTTACAAAAAAATTGGGACGAGAATTTCAAAAGAAACCGGTAAATGTAGGCGCACGGTGATCCTCAAATAAAAAGATGCTGTTCAGCATCCTCAGAGAATCTGCTCTTCTGGAGGCATCCTGACTTTTGAAATCATGGCTTAACGTGATCCAGCAATGGTTTGAAATTATGGTTTATATGCAAAACCACAGTAAACAGCTATTTGATGTGCCTACCCTGTTCTAAGCTATGCTTATTTAAGGCTAAAAATTATTCAACTTCTCAACAAAAAAAATGAAAATTTGCTATTTCTTGCAAAAGGTTCTTTTTTTTTTTACTTTTTTTAAATTAGAGATTTCAATTTGGATATATCTGTGTTACTGATATTTCAGACTTCATTTCCCATGGGAAACCAATGGATTCCATAATTCATTGCAGTGCTCAGCAAGAGGTGAAAACGATATGCAATGTAATCTGTTTAGAGAGAATCACACAGAAGAATGGTGGGATAAAGATCCAAAATATAACTCCCATGAGCACTGTGGAAGTATTTTTCAAACAAAAATGTTCAGTTTTCCATTTCTGGTGAAGAGGCAACCTGTTCTAAAGAACAGCTACTTCCTTTAATCCAGCATGGTTAACTTCTGTGTAACTACGACATCACATACAGACACAGACTCATTTATCTGTGTAATATAAGCATATACTAGCATAACGTTTTTCTTCCTTTTTTTTTTTTCCTGCAGTGCTATGGCAGATTATTGCACTTAAGAAACCTGTATCTTGTTAGCCAATATGAAACGTTGTAGGAAAGACATAAAACTCCACTAAATTCTCCAACCACCTACTATACTGTTGGTAGCTTAATAGCAGTAAATAGAGGTCACCATTAAAGACTATCTGATTTAATTTTCCACTTACCACATATTCCATAGATCAGTCATGGACTACGAGACTTCATGGCCCCTTCCACAAGAGGAAAGATGACTTCATAGTTAGGGCATTAGACTTCAGCTTAAGAGGTTTGGGTTCAATTTCCAGCTCTCTTATGGAATCTTGGGCAAATTATCTAATCTGTCAGTTCCTATCCTCCAGCTGGGAAGCTGATAAGTCTTCTTTCGTCACTCCTGTGGTTTGTTCACTTAAAAAGCACTTAAGGACAGGAACTGCCCTACAGTGGATGTCTGTGTGCAGCGCTCAGCACGACAGAAATCCAACCCTGCTTGAGGAACCTCAGCAAGACTACAATAATAGCAACAATAACCTGTTTCCAGAGATAGAAATGCACATGCAGGTTGGCCTGAGCAGGTGCTTAAGCCATCCCGGAAGGCAGGCCCACCAGCTGAAGAAGAATATGCAGCACCTTTGGGGATGTCCCAAGCCCCCTGTAGCTGTGAGATGAGTTATGTCCCATTTTAGCCTTTGCAGCAGTTGTGGGAGCGGCAGCAGCAGCAGGGGGATGCTACCTGGCACCTGCAGGCTTGTGAAGCCTCCCTGCTTGGTATCTACACCTGTTATTCAGGGAGCACTTGACTGACAGGAGCTGAGCAGTGTTTCACCCTCTGGGGCTCGTGACAGCCACAGTGTCTGTCAACACATTCTATCACTCTCTGCTTATGCAGACAATTTTTTTTTCCTTTCTCTTCCTTTTTTTTTTTCTTTTTTCGTGATGTATTCATCACTAGGCTGCAGACACCTAGTTAATCCATTTAGAACCTATCAGCTCTGTTCATCGGCTCATAAACCCATTACCTCGGAGGCGCTGTGCTCAGGGACACAGGTGCCAGACCAGTGCACAAAACCCAATTGAGTTATGGAGCAGGCAGCAAGGCCCTCGGATTCATGATTCTGCCTGCATGGGGAATTGCACGCGTTATGTGGCAGCAGCCACTTTATTAAATATCGATTTAAATCACAGCCTTTAATCAAATCTGATAGAAGACCTTTCTCACCTCCTGTCTCTCCTCCCCCCACCATGCCTTCTCCATTCTCCCCCCTCTCCCCAAGTCCCCTCCTGTCTGGCAAGGGTCCGCCTGATGACAGCAAAGCTCAGGAATGAATAGTTAGCAAGTAGTTCAACAGCAAACCCTTATCAGCAGTAATGAGGCATTTGCGATAATCGAGTGATGAAATGTAAATGGGCAGTAATGAGCACAATTACATCCACTAGGGAACCATCAAAGCCGCTTCTTTCCTCGCAGATAGATGAGCTCCCTCGCTCTGTGCGTGGCGTAGATGTGGGAACCGGCTGGGAGGGAGGTGGCACTGGGAAAGAGCAGGACCCAAAGGGGATCGCAGACGCTGGCCAGGTAGCAGCCACACTCCTTCCTTGCTAATTCCACCTTTGACGGTCAGCCCTCACCTCCTTCTCCCCCTCCCTCCCTCCCTCCCGTTCCTTAGGGATGATTTGATTTGCTGCAATGTTTGAAAACTGCCTCATTGTGCTAACAAGATTAACTTGAGCCTATGTCTGTTTGATACACTGGAAATGTGCAGGGTGACTCGGACTGGCTTACAGCTGGAGCTGAAAGAGCCAAGAAATGGGACGGTTGCCAGGGAACGGGCCCGACGGCGGCTTATGTCATCCTCGCCAGCGAGGGACCAGCCGGGAAAACCTCTGACACGTTCAGGAAAGGGGGAAAGTCGGCGCTTCCGTAATCTGACCGAGGAGCATTAACAGATCCCAGAAATTGCTCACCCAGAAATAAACACATCAAACTGCATAATCTGGCCCAGTTACTCAGTTTATCCTGGATAATTTGTGCAACTCAATAGCACTAGGGAAAAGCCGGAGACGCAGGGTTAAAAAGCTGGGTTGTGGAGAAACCTGTGTGGAAAATACCCTTGGGCCTGCTGTGTCTTCACCAAACCACTCTTGACTCTCACGGGATTAACTGTGGCATATAACCTAATTGTTGGTGTCCTTATTTCTCTGTTTTAAAGCCAGGTTATCAGTGGAGAAATATCACAGGGGTTTGTTTAAGAAGTGATCAGCTAGGAATGGCTCATCACTTGCAACTTTTTTATCTTCAAAGTCATGGAAAGGTTTCTAGTATGACTAAGCACTGACTTGATGGTCAAAATCATGTTTCTGATACTTCCTTGCATTAAAATCCTCTTTATGCACTCATTGTATCACATGAAGAATTCCTATGCAGACAAATCTCCTCCCTGCTGGATCACACACTTGAAAGCCAAGCATAGTGCAGATGGTCCACGAAGAGCACACTGCAGGACTTTTGACCCTTGGCAGATCTGCAGAGAAGTGTAGGTGTCACGTTCAGCACGGCCAAAACCATGCCAGCCTGCTGGAGGTGCAGAAAGGGGCTGTTGGCAGAGCTGGAGTTGGGCAAGAGAAATTCACCGATAACTGTGAACTAAATTTGCCCACTGTAAAGATATGAGTCTCATTTACAATAATACCATTTCACAAAATGAACTGGAAAGGGGAGGCTGTGTAGACTTTTTTTTCTTAAAAAAACCACAACATACACATTTTGCATAATTTAAATGGCTATAGAGTCTCTGGGATGACTAGATAGTCACACAAAGGTAAATGGCAAACAGTGGAGCAAACTAGCACTTGCGAACAGGGAGTAATGGAACAGAAAATGATGAATCTTTGGTAAGTCTCCTCTTCCAAGGACTATAAGGACTGTAATAGGTGGGATCTGAATGAAATCAGTGTTTGGTAATGGAGAATGCTAGCTACAGAGCATATGGCTTGGGGCAGGAAAAGACTTGAAAGTAGACTCGAAACACAGCTTCGAACGAAGTCAGACAAAGGCTGAACATACTCAGGCTACCAGAATGAAAGTTTCTCAATACCAATTTCTCTCTCATTTCTAACTTTCCAGCTTTCAGAACACATAACCTTGTGGCGATGAATTCAACCTCTCGTACCAAACAAGAAACACTTTCTCTCACCACCCTTCAGTCTGCTGCCTTTCAATTTCAGAGAACGTTCCCCACTTTATGAATCAGCAGTGGCTCCAAATGACCAGTCGCGGTGCAGAGACCACATGAGCAAAGCAACCCAGATCCTGGCAAGCGAATTGCATCAACCCATCTGGGGACTAATGACATCAGTGCTGCACCTGAAGATGGATGACCAATGCATGGGTTTAGGAAGGATCCTGTAGATGAGCCAGCCTGGTGCAGTAGCCCAGCCACCCACTCTCAAGCCAGGAAGCAGCTCAACCTTGGACGATCGGATAGATCGAGATGGTCACCTCTTCTGGGTGTCACAGAAGGCCTTCCTCATGTCCTAGAGAGTTATTTAATACTATGGAGTTCCACTCCCTTCCAGTATCTGGGTGGTTTAAACTGCATTATTTCTGGTGCACGTTGCATTTAGATATACACTAGGATCATTTACTTATTAGAAATGCAATAGCTGTTAAATCGTATTAGTTATTGACCTTAGCAGCAATAAACTGTAGCAAGAGTAGTCTACAGTAAACACTGCTAAATCATAATCAGCTGGCACAATGCGGGTATTTCTGACCATTGGCACTGTGCTCTGTAAAATGCATTTGATCGCAGTATATAAAAATGTGAGAGTACTGTATACACTTTTGAAATGTACTGAGTTTAAAGACACATTCAACCAATTTATCATTTAACTTACGGCTTCACAAAAGCTATTAAACAAAACTGGGAGCCTGGAGGCCACACATATGCTACAGCCCTGAAAATGTAAAGAAGTTCATTTGACTCCCTTAATAATGACCTTGACCTATTGAACAAGGTGTATGTATTGTCAACAATTCATCTCACTCTTGACCCTGGCAAAATGCCTAACCCTTGAATACTTACGGTGGGGAAGGAAAGGCTTGGGGATTTTTCTTTTTTCTTTCCCCTCGTGGAAATGGGCCAATTTTTCCCCTGTTTAGCAAAATCTGGAACACAGATCATTAGAATGCTTTTGGCAGCTAATTTGAACATCAGTGACTCAACTTTGCGAAGGAAGCCTTTTTCTGCCCTAAAGAATCTCAGAGAGTTTTCAGACTACAGTAATTGAAAAATCCCTAAACACTCACTCACAGAGGAGATACACATTACTGCAGGAACAGTCTACAAATTGTAAAGTATTCAATTTACATTCTCAGTACCTCAGGGCAGTTGTGAAGAATTTATATCTTCAGAAACCTTTGAACTAACAAAAGATAACATTTCACAGCAAAGTCTACTTGCATAAAAGTTTTTTAACTCCCTTCATTCTTATTCTGAAGGAAGTGTCTTTTGCACTTCTGGAACCAAGGCTCGATACAGGTATCTGAGATGTTAAAAAGGAGATGGAGATGGTAATAGAGGTGTTAAAAAAATTTAATGGACATACTGCATCTCATTTAGAACATGAGTTCATTATTCACCAGTCCACACGTGATGTATTCTTGCTCTGAACTTGATGTCTTTTTAAATGATACTTAGGTTTGATCAATGTGCAAAGATTCTTATTTATATTAGGGACCTTTATGCAAAGGGCTTTATAATGCGTAGGCAACAGGCACAGCTGCACCGTGGGTGAGGGCAAGAGGACCTTCTTTTCCTCCTTGTGTGCGCTGACTGGAACGGTGTGTTAGTGCCACACCTGATGTAGTCAGCTGGCTACCTCACCCCTCTGTCTACACTGAGTCTTCATCTGCCTGGGGACATTGCATTTAAAAATTAATTTTGATGAGACTCAGGCCTGACACTTTGTAAAGCTGAAAGAAGGGTCCTTCTCTTTAAGAAGTGAAACTTTTTTTTTCATTTATTTTTTTCCTAAATGGAATCACTTCATAGATTAGATCACTTGGATCTCTATCAGAAAAAAAAAAATACAATTTTTCTGAGGTTCCACTCTGCGTCACACAAAAAGTTGTGTATTTATTTAGGACCAAAGAACCTCAAGGGATTAATGGAATAGTAGGTAATTTTAGTGATGTGTTTAAGTCACACAGAAGTCAGAGTTAACATCTGGCTGGCACTTGAATGTAATGAGAAGATAGAGACTTCTGAGTCATTAGGGTTCAAGCTCACAGAATCAGGCCCTGTTTGTGTAAAGCAAATTGGTAATAGGCACAAGCATCATGTTTGCTGGCTAGGAAATGATCTTTCTCTTCCTCTGACCATTTTCTTGATCAAAGGACACTCAATATAATTACGAATCTAATGACATCCTTTTGCTTTGACTTTTTTTTTTTAATTTCTACAGAAAAAAAAGAGAAGGAAGGAAGGACAAAAAAATCTGCTTCAAGCCAATTCTAAATCTGTGATTACCATATTCATGTCCAACACTAAGCATTACTTGGAAACATTAATGAAAGTTTTAAAATGCAATCACTGGTTAAAGGTTTTTTTTCCCGTTCTATAAAGAAATTGATAAATGTTTCTATTAACTAATAACCCAGGAATCAACAGTCTTATAAAACTAGTTTATTCAGCCCAGAAAATTAGGCAATCCATCATGACTGATTTGCTCACATTTTCCCCTGCAAATAAGTGAGATGAAA
Source organism: Apaloderma vittatum (assembly GCF_000703405.1). Lineage (NCBI taxonomy): Eukaryota > Metazoa > Chordata > Aves > Trogoniformes > Trogonidae > Apaloderma > Apaloderma vittatum. The sequence continues at coordinate 89,555 of NW_009700729.1, read as the reverse complement.
ACTTTAAAACCAATAAGATAATGCACTTAACAAATTCAGCTGAGAGAGATGGATAAACTAAGATGCCACTGGCATCAGTTAAGGAAAATCTGTCGTGTTTCCAATTATTTGAGCAAATTTTGTATCCCAATTTGCTGCCAGACTGGCTGCATCCCCCACTCCTCTCTTTCAAACCAAATCATCTGATCTTAAATCAGAACAAGCTCATCATATCACACTATGAAAGGCCAACAGGGGATAAATGACACCAGATGTTATATGAGTTTTCTTTTAGGCTTTCATTTCAGACTTACTGCATTCCCCATGCTGCTTTTTACTTGTCAAAAACTAAAATGTGCTTTGATAGATAACAACCCTATTTTCTTCACTGCCTGAGCTTAGAGAATACTATTAAGTATTGATATTGATGGTGCTTAACTAGGGAATGCAACCTGGGACTGCAGAAAGCAGGATCCTGGGATCCTGAGGTATCTTTTAGTCCCACAGATACATTTTCCGTTAGTCCCAGGGTTTTTCTGTTGTTGCTGCTGGGGGTGGCGTCGGGATGCATGCTGTGTGATTTTTTACAACACAAAATACGAGCGCACAGACAGAGAGGAAGAGCAAGGAGGGGCAGACGCGCCCAGAAACATAACTCTTAGGCCCATCTGCTGCTGCTGTCTGAGCTGCTGAGGGAGCCCATGTCATACCGAAAGGCTAACAATGAACTTCTGAAGCCGAACTGAGGCTCGCTTATGCAAAATCCAAGGCACATCGTTTTAATTTGCTTCGCTTATGGTCTTCTGGAGCCACTGCGTGCCCAGACTGGTAGGGAGAGGCTGGAAAATGGCAGAAACAAAGAACAGCCCGCGCTGCTCAGTGGAGCTGGGAGAACCAGGCATCCAGGGGAGATGGCAGGCCTGGCTGTTTGTGGCTGCAGGGTCTCCATACCCCACCTGCCCAGGTCTGTAGGTGCGGGCAGCCGTTTAAAAGCCAACTTGGCCATATGCAAAGTACTATGTTCCCAGGCTTAAAAAGGCTGGCTGGTGCTGCAAAGAACCTGGTACAAAGAACATGTGAATCACCCTCCCCATGTGTTGCCTGATCTAGTTGAGAGGCGTCCCTGCCCATGACAGGGAGGTTGGATTAAATGATCTCTAAGGTCCCTTCCAGCCTAGGCCATTCTATGATACTCTGGTATAGGGCAAAGAAATAAATTAATAAATAGCTTAATCTTGGTCATGAATGAAAAAGCCACTTCTTCCTATATATGAAAAAGCCACTTTCTAAGGTGTCACAAATCACTGTTTTTAAGAGTATTTATAAAGCTACAGTAGCCTTTTATAATTGTCACCAATATCTTCTTAAGAAAACATCTAAGTAATGAATCCACTTTAACTCCTAAACACACAGTGACTGGTAATATCACATCCTAATGGTGTTTCATGTCATGATAGTACAGCTGTCTTGCTGCTGGCCTGGTGCATGTGTAAATACTTTAGTCTACTGCCTGGGAGTAGCTTGCTTGTCTCATGGGTGGCTGTAGGAGGTGGCAGCTTAACCTCATCGACTTTTCTTCCAATACACCCTGCAGATACAGTAAGGGAGCATATAGCTGCTCGCAAGGAGCTTGCTCGTAGGCTGCATGGAAGTCAACAGAGTTAAGCCTTAAAAGCAGAAGAAAAGATAAGGGTATGGTCGGTGTGAGTGACAGCAGCAAAGGCTCTCCTTTACAGGTCAGGAATGCTCAATCACAGATTCTGAAGTAGAATTCAATTCCATTTAAATACCACAACAACTTTCCTGCCTCCACCCTTTCTGCTGCCCATGTGCTCTGCTGCTGCCTGTGCATTCTGCCTGCCATCACGATTCCACTTACACCGATCGCATCACCTTTGCAACTCATGCAAAATATGCTTGGTGAACAAAATACACCAATAAGCCAGCAGCTGTCACAAACCATGACTTAAAGCATTCAACAGCATCAGTTTGGTTTGGCTGACACTCTGCAATATCTACGTAATACAACATCACTTGATCCTAAGAATGAGCTGGCCTCAGTTCCCATCCCAGCAAACCTTTACAGGAAGGCAGAAATCCTCTCTGGTTGACTTGTGCAATGAAGTGATAAAGTGGAACACCTAGAGTACGAGGAGGGGAGCTGGCAGTGGATATATCAATGTGTTTAGGCACATCAGTCTAGGGAACTGATGACTTCTGAGCCTGCTTTCATTTGGAAATCTAGGAAAAATACAGCATGGGATGACAACAAAAGAAAATAAGACTTAATATCTCTCAACAAAATTGTGCCAGATTTGCCTCACCCTTAGCTGCTTGTACTGCTGTATCACATCTATGATTTCCAGAGGTGGTAAGGAAGAGCTTGAATTTGTATCTTAAAGTTTCCCTCCTTACAATATTCAGTTTGAGAAGTAGCATCATACCACCTGCATGTCCAGTCTCTAACTCTATATTATGTCTTTCACAGAAAACTGGCAGAATAGGGTAGAAGGTGATAAGTTGATTACGAAAGTAGCTAACAGTGGAAGCTATTTGGGCAAAATGATAACAAAATCCATCATCGATTCAGGCTTGCCCCCATTTTTTTTAAACATCTGATCATTATAAACATGGTCAGATGCCCTAGTTAGCAGATGAAGGGAAAGATCTCCCATCCTCACATGGTCTCTTTCAACTCTTATTTGTCTTCCTGCACCTGACTATACACTTGTTCACATGCATTGTGGAAGAGGGACAAATTACTGGTTTTGGATCATAGAATCATAGAAAAATTCAGGTTGGAAAAGACCCTTGGGATCATCAAGTCCAACCATTGACCCTACACTACAAGTTCACCCCTAAACCATCTCACCCAACACCACATCTAAATGACACTTGAACACATCCAGGGATGGCAATTCAACCACCTCCCTAGGCAGTCTGTTCCAGGGTCTGACCCCTCTTTCCATGAAGAATTTCTTCCTAATGTCCAGCTTAAACTTGCCCTGTTGCAACTTGCAACCATTCCCCCTGGTTCTGTCCCTAATTACCTGTGAGAAGAGACCAGCACCAACCTCTCTACAATGTCCTTTCAAGTGATTGTAGAACATGATGAGATCCCCCCTCAGCCTCCTCTTTGTCAAAGTGAACAGATCCAGCCCATCCATGGGCACAAAATGAAAGCCTGTGATTTGGCAATCCTCCAGCATCACCAGAAGTACAAGACCCATGGCCCCTGGTAGCCAAACTAAGTGCAGACTGAAACATGAGGCATCTCATCTCTGCTCCCCATCTGTGTCAGAACAGAATCAAACAGGCTTGGACTTTCAATCAGTTTGAGATGGCTCTCTTGGCACTTCTGGAGGACCTTCCTGTAAGGGTTTTCTCTGTATGTGAATTTCTCTGTTGGAAACTTTTGCCCAGGCTGAAGATTTTAAGTGAAATTGGAAAAACATCTGCAGAAAATGTTTCTGGAACCTCTGCTTGTGGACGGCCACCATGAAAAGCTCATTTCTTATGCCAGGAGAGGAAAATGGCCCTCGTGTCAGTGTGAAATCAAAGCAGTTGGAACAGCAGTAGCGAATGCTGAAAATGAACTGCTTTCAACAAAACTCCAGGCTGAACATAATAAGCAGAAATTAGTCAGGTAACACTTTGGCATGACCAATCAATTTAAGAAAATCAACACTCTGTTGACATATAAGCCAGGAAACAGGAGAGAAATTAATCAAACCTATGACTTCTTCTACTGTACGATATTCAGCACAGCTAAATCCCACCCATCACTTGCTTAGGCCACCAATACAGTAAAATTGCCATGTTCTGTCACTGGCCTGCCTGTGGAAGCAAGCTCCTAATTTAATTACGGCATACCCTCTGCTCTTATTGCAAAGCTATTTCCTTTTCCATTTGCTCTGATCTAAGACATGCCATTTCCTGGACTAAAGATAAAAGAAACAACATTGAAACACTCGCAGCAGTAACCCTCTTAAAATAAAAGTCTGGGAATTAACAGCAGCCGCATAGATATCTTTGGAGATCACAGAGGCAACTCCGAATTTCCCGGCATACAATTGTATGAATATTTGCCTCCTCATATCTTTCCAGTTGAGAATGAGGCAGCCCAGTAACGGGATTTGAATGCATATTGGCTTGCTGCCTCTGCTGTTTTGATTTGCAGACTGGCCAAGCAGAACGCAATTAGTGGCTATTGACACCTTTACAGGAAGCACTCGTAAGGGAAATGGGAAATTGAAAACGTCCTTTAAAAGATGGAAGCAAAATACTGTATCAAAGCTTGCTGGTAAATAAGACGAGCCCAGAAAAGTGCTCAGTCAGAATATTTGTATTTCTGTATCATTTAGGAAAATCCTATTATGGCTTTAGCCACAGAGACATCCCTGGTGTGCAAGATAGAGGCAGTTCATAAAATACATAGCATTTTCAGCTTGAAAATAGGGCAACCTATTGCTTTCTGTAGATGGCTATGTTACACCCCAGTTCCCATCAATAGAACATAATCTCATTGCAGCAGGCAATACTCAATATCAATGAAACACTGGTATTGTAGGTATTTGCAGACTGCCAGTACCTAAAGGACAGAAAGACTTTGTGTTTTTACAAGGGCCAATATCTGTGGAACACATTTATGAAACAAGGCAGCACACCAAGGAGGCAAACGAGTTATATGCATGTGTCCGCAGAGCTGTCTGCAGGCATTTGTTTGCTTTCTCTCCTCTCCCTTTTCTGCCACTTTGTACTCTCCCTACCTTACGCTCTCTAAGTTTCACTAGCAATGTCAGTTATGCAATTAGTCCCCTGCCAATTAATGCCAAATTAGATGCCTGCTGTCAGCGTTCCCTAGCACTGACGGAGTGTATGGTAATAATCTGTAACCAGGATAATGCTCTAAGGAGTCTGCATTGTTCTCTAGAAAGGAAAATAAATTAAAAAAAAAAGAAAAGAAAAGAAAGAAGTGTGTTGCACGTTCACTTATGCCGTAAGCAGTCAGTGCAAAAATAAAATAAGTTTTGTTGTGCAGTTATCCCAATGATTAAAATATAATAGGCTAATGAGATTACAAAGCTGATTGTGAACAAGACCAATTGTGTTAATTGGAGCCTCCTGAATGGCAATTTGAGCTGCTGCCGCTGCTGAGTTTTGAAATATAATCAGTTTTACTAATTTTATCTGATTTCTTAATGAAGCTTGCCTTGAGCAATTGTTCTATGTGTTCTTTAGCAAACAGCGTGTGTCATAACCGCTGACATTAATCTTGATTACTTTAGTTAAAATAAATAGTTATACTTGGGCGGCTTTCAGAAAATACATCAGAGCAAATATAATGTTAGGAAGTGATGGGGGTTTACTTCTTATATTTGTTGTTTTTCCTGTATTTTATTTGCAAAGTCTCAACTGTGAAACATTTTCTTTTGTGTGTGTGATCTGATCTCTCTCAGACTCACATGTCTTTTGCTCGCCCTTCAGAAGACATTTTTGACTTCCACAGACAGCAGGATAAAGACAGTGTCTTTGTGATGGAAAAAGCTTTACTAAGAGGGGAAAAAAAAATCTACCAACAAAACCCCCCTCAGAAAAAAGTACCACAAGGAGGTTTTTCATGGATGAATCTCAAAGTTGGCACACACATTCTCCCTGCCTCATGCTCCAGCTGCCAGTACTAACACTCAAGCCTTATAGAAATGGTCTCTCTCATATAGCTTATTTATTTTTATGGAGGATTAATATACTTAGGATGGCTCTTTGGAGCTTTCACAGTGCATTTGATGGGATGCTGTACCATATTGCTGCTTACAAAGGGACATATAAACATTAACAAAAATAAACAGTAGAAAAGGGAAAATTGGAATATAAGTGCAGTCTGAATTATAAACATAGCTAGAGAGTGTTCATATTTCAGAATTCCTATTATATTATGGCCTTGCCTTTACAAGGATAATCCTTTCATAATTAAGATAATGGCTAACTAGTCTGATAGGTATTATACATCTTTTTGAGCCAGTATGCTTATATGACAACATAATTTTCATGGACTTATTACTGGACTATAAATTCCGTGGATTTTATATGTGGTCACATTGAATAGGCACTTGGGTGATAAATAGAAACCATTTTGGGAAAGATGATATAGGATATATTAAACATCTACTTCACTCTCTCTTTATATCCAGCACTAGTTTGGTAAATTAAAAATGTTTAGTCTGGCCTGGATAGTAATCTATGTCCAATTAGGATCTAAATATGTGTAATAAGCAGTCTAGCTTTTAATCCATAGGCACGTAGCAATTTCTTTAGTCATGGGGTTTTAGAAAGGATTAGAAAGTTTCTTTTCTCTAAGACAGTGTTCTGGAAAAGAGGAAGGTCAGGGGCAGCAGTGCAAACACTGGGAGAGCTTCAACACAGCACTGCCCGGGACTGCGCTGGGTACCAAACTGTGGCATTCTCTGCTCACAGATATAATGAGTGAAAGTCTGCATTTCCTACTCAAACTCTGCTTCCTTGGTGCTTAAATGCACTACTGCTTGAAACACTGCAGTTAGAAAAAATGTCAGCTTTTTACGGGCAACTCTGACTTTTACAGAGAAGCTGACAGCTGATGTATACGGTTGCTCTCCCTTGCCCCTTCAAATGTTGCCTTTATTTAAAATTCCTTCCTGTCCTGCTTCAAAATCGAGCCAGAAATTTGGGGGATAAACCCCTCAAACATAAGGTGTTTCCACAATGTCTTTTCCCTGAAATAATCATAATTTGCAATCGTTATTCATTAGCATAATTCAGATCCCCCATCTAGAAGGGCAGTGTCCCCATCAGCTCCGGTTCCTCAAACTCCAGACAACCTTGTTCAGACAAGTCTCCTCTGAGCTGGCTCATGGCTTCTTTGGAAGGGCTGCTTCAATCAACGGGTCAAAAATACATTCAAAATTGAATTTTGTGTATTCTCACTTCTGCTTAATACATACGAAATTTTATACTTAATGAGAATTTGCTTTTACCCCTCTCTTCCTTCCTTAATGAGAGCTAATTGAATAGAACAATCTTCATTTGGCAGGACACGTCACGAGGGCTCGTCTATACTTAGAAATTTACTCAGACAACTAATCTAAAAGATTAACAAGTATCCCTACAGCTTTCTGCCCAAATAGCTGTTCCAGAGCAATTATTTTAAATGAGCTATTTTTGTAAATTTTCAAGTGTATACAAGTCTCAAATCTAATATCTGTCTGGCATTACATACCCAGTTAGGTTTTACGGATCAACCTGTTTGATCTGGTAAGTCACACTGTAGTAACAAAAAAGAATACACTAATGTTGGCTCTGATTTGCTTTGCGCTAATGCAAAACAACATATATTTAAAAAAAAAACCCAAAAATAAAGCAGTAGCGCCACTGACAATTAAGCTACATATGACCTGGATATTGATTCGGCAGTACCAGTTGCAAATTCCTAGCTCTACATACTTTTTAAAGGTACCATACAGGCTACTTTGTAATAAAATTTTTCACCTTTTCACTTGCCGTTAGGACTGAATAATTTATTTCTCAAATGCTTTCGCTGCAATTTACAGACGGCTCGGCTGCTGTAACTTTCAAAGGTGCATTAGCATGCAATAAAGCCCTATTTTAGATCCTTGCTGTGCTCGATGCGAGAACGGCTACCAAGTTTCAAAGCTCACTCGTATTTCTTTGGGGTCTGGCAGCACACCAGAACCGCAGCCCCTGCTAAAACAGCCTGGATTCAGCAGACATGGATTGATCCTTTCTTGTTATGTGTGAGAACCATTTCCCTCAGCACAACCACTGCTTTAATCTTGTATTTTAAACGTAAACAGAGTGACAGATTTTACAGTATAATCTGGTAGGCACAGCAACCTTTTAGAAGAATGAATCGTTAACCTAGAAGCTATGTTTAAGTAAAAAAAAGGACAGACCAGAAGAAAGGGGGAGAGAGGCAGAGGGAGAGAGATTGGTTTTGTTCATGATTTAACACACAACTGCGATCCACCCGCCTCTAAAATGTGTTGCTGAAGCAGAAATAAACCTCACTGTAAGCATGGCAGGAGAAAGTGGCCACACAAAAGAGCCTGAGAAGCATGGGGAGAGAAATGAAGGAAAAATGAATTTTAAAAATTTTCTCTCTTGCTGCGTTTTTGAAATGCAACACCTATTTCCATGGTAGAAGTGTTCTTGTTACAGCGCTGATGGAAAGAGAGAGAAGGAAGGCATGTTGAGAAGGCAATGCCTCTCATTAGACCAACAGATATAAGTGGAAAAAACCAGAAGAGATGCACCATTTTTCCGTGTATTCAAGAGAAGCAGTTTAAACTTCCATTCTATTACAACACATTTTTGTTTAGAGGATAACTAGATTGCAACTAACATTGATATATTAATCAATTTGCAGAGGGAGAGCTTCTGGGACAGTTTCTCATTTATACTACCATCCCTTTTGTATCAAGATGGGCAGATTAAATGTAATTTACACCCTTGTTTAAGTTTATTTTAAATTGCTATGTTATTAGTGTAAATAAGAATTAGACCCTTTGCTCTTAATCTATTCCCAAAGTGCCATAAATAAGAGACCCAAATGCAAAACTGATACTACTTATTATCTTCTTTGTCTTAATAGAATAAATTTTGCTCTCGTTTATGTGAGTATAAATGTGTGTGTAAATATATTGACATCACAGGTACATCGGTGGAGCAGGAGAATCTGTGTTAGCACTGCTAGAATTACAGTATTTACATTTGCTCATCATGTGTACACATGTAGGGCTTTTTTCTCCTTAATTACAATAAGGAGGTTGTTAGATTGACCCGTTATTATCTTTAATGTTTTGTTAGTGGGTTGCATTTTCAAATTTGACCCCTTAGGACGACAGCATGGAAAAAAATCGAGTCTTTAAACTGGCAGTTAGGGTTGGTACAGCCTTAGGAAATTTATTTTACAGTGTATGACTTCAATCCTTTGTGTAACTCGAACTTGAGCTGCCCAATTGTTTGCTGCAGTTGGTGTTCCCAAATGCAGGCTTTTTCAGCCATCTCCTGGGAATTGCTTTATACACCTGAGTCACCAGAAATGATGGAACTACATCAAAGTAGGGCAAAAGTGAGGTCATCCAGTTGGGTGGCTCTTGTCCTGTGTCCTGATATAATTTGGTGATACAGCAACAGACCATGTTACTGCGTCACGATGCACCAAAAGGAAGTGAGATATGTTTGAAGGGGGTTCACGTCACCAGGAAAGCTTAGGCACAGCCAGTTGGATGTATATACATGAAGCTATCTGAGGAAATATCCATGGCCACCTTTAAGTGGCATCCTGGTGACCTGCCTATGATGGAGGACCATCATCAGCTAGGTTACCCATTTGCTTGAGGGAATGAGCAATAACTCTTTTTTTTCTATTCTCCATTCAGAGTAAGACATTTGTAAACAAGAAGCAAACTCATACCAGATGGGATCTAACTTTTCATAATGCAAAGACCAAATTGTTATTTAATCCTTCCAAACTGATTTACTATGTCAGGCATCTCTTCCGTTGCTAATGGTAGGAACTCAAGAATTTGGGGGTTTCCTGCCCTCATCCCAGAAGGCAGATTGAGATATCTCCCAGTTCTTACAACTTCTCTCACACACACAAAGCTGAAGCCACAAATGAATCAATCATATCCTGGGCATGAGAAGCTTTTCACAGAAGACATGCATGCCTTTATCTTCTTCAAGCCTTCTCTACGTGTAAGAGAAAAGGCGACATTACGATCCCTTCCTTTAATTCTTCATGTATTTTTTTTTTACAGTGCTACATCTGCACTTCTGAGATGCTTTGCTATCCTTTTTCTTTTTACCCTTAGTTTCTCAAGTGGATCTGCTGAAAACAGACAGTTGTTCTTTTTCCAGGCAATATTTACTTAAATTATGTCATGTAGTCTACATTCAGATTCCTTTTTCAGGAGAAAACATTGCCTCAAAGTGTATATACATGTAGGTAAGGTACCTTTGCTGTATTTAGATTATTTATTTTGTCATGGCTAGGCTTTACATCTTTCCATATTGTTCTTATACTGCTGTTTCCTTTTAGCAGGGTTTTTAACATATTTGTCATGCAAGGCTGTGGCCTTTTCTGTAAGCCTTTAATATACAAGGGAAGCTTTTGATACAACAAATAAGAATTATCTGATTTCGAAAAACAAAAGGAAAAAAACCAAGAGATTAAGGTGGGATAAAAATCCAAAATTTGCCTGTAAATGCAGTCTAGCACTTGAACAGCCACATAGTTTTAACTATATGAATACTCCCACTGAAATCTAGGACAGGGAATTGTATTTAGAACAGTTTTCAAACACTCTTCTGACCAAGTGGGGTTGTAACAAGTTTCGCATTCAAGCATAACACAATTAACAACCGGGAGAGAAGGGAGGAAGAAAAAGAAAAAAGTAGGCTAAAGTGTTACCCCGGGTTGCCTGTAGAGTGGTTTTATTCCTGATGCCTTCCCTGGGTTGGATAAACTGTAGTTTATCTGACAGTAAGGCAGCAGAAGGATGCTGTGAAGCAGCTTGCTGGGCACCCAGGGGTTGTGGGACAATTTCTGAATGCTTGAGCAAAGGCTGATCTGCCTTAGCTTCCTGCGTGGGCAAGCCTTGTGCTAGAAAACAGAGGAGAGGTTAGACCTTGGTTCTTTAGGTTTCTGGGAGAGTGTGGTCAGCCTCAGTCAGGCTGCCTTCTAACCTTCCTTTTCCTCCCGAATGAAATCAAAACTGACAGAGTAAGGAAAAGATTTAACACATTTGGACATTGGGACCAGAAAGACTGACTCATTCTGGTTTATGACGCTTGCCTGGCTTGTGATTTGGAACAAAAGGAAAGTATCCAGCTAGATTTTTCAAGCACACGAAGGGTTGCCAAGCTCCAACCTTGCTTGTGCCATCATCTGAAAGGCTGTGTAATTCCCTGCAGAAAAATATCCCCAGAGGTCATGGGCAGCTTGCTTCAGCAGCTGAAATGTTTGCCGTCCTCTACACACTTGCATTTGGAGAAGGGTTTAAGATAGTTATCTAAATTGGGGTATGGAAATATTCAAAGGCTGTTCATAAATAGTGAGGAGAGCCGGGTAGAGAGAATAAAATAAGAGTGTGATCAGGTGGCAAAATACAAAGCATGAATTTTCTCTAGATTGCAGACCCCATAGCTGTGTCTTTTATCTTTCTTCCAGAAGCACTTGTGATCTTTTTCCTTCTCCCAATATCCCGCCGTCATAGGCCATGTCAAAAACAGCACCTCAACGCTGCACAGATCTACTCGATCCCTGTGTGTTCCAAACCATTTATATGTTTCCCCATTGCTAACCCAGTCAGTTAGTTTGTAGAGCCAGCTTGATTATTTTCACCTTGTGGAACCAACAGAATCGTTAAATATCAGTTCAAACTTTTGCCGTGCTGTTAATGCGCATCCCTGGCAGAACCCCCTTTAGCTTTTAGATTTCAAACCGAATTTAATAATTGGCATGTTTTCCTGAGAGGGAAAAGATGAATCTGTATATTTCCTATCTTACTTATCCTGTCTCATTTTGTCTGATTTAAAGAAAGATTGCAATAACAGTAACTAATGAAAAATCTGTTGTCTTTTGATAAATACAATAATTATCTATTTTGAGACTACAACTTTCAGATCTGCAGGCTTCAAGCTTTAGAAAGAAACTTATGTTTTTATTACTGTGCCTTGTCTTTTCTCTACTTTTTTTAGCTTTGCAGTGCAACATGGTTTTAAGCAGTGCTAGTCTCACTCTGAGGTTTTAAAACCACATCAAAATACCGATTTTGTGAAATCACTAGTAAAGAAATATAAACTAAAATCTGTATTTTTTTCCTCAGTTTGTAATTTTCGATGGCAGAATTTTTCTTTTCAGGAATTACTTCAAAATATTCAGTTAGTTTTTTAAAGGAATACTTCAATCAACATTAGAAGCCAACTCAAAGTTGGAAAAGATAAAGACCTGGGTTTTGTCTTTCAGTTATTATCCATATAGTAGATATAAAGTTTGAGCTCTACCATTTTGAAGGCCTTGATGGATATTATGAAGAGAAACAGTTGGCTTAACTATGCCATTATACTATTCATTTTATTTGCTTGTTTTAAATGAAAAAATCTGTTTAAAGCAAATATATTTTTTCATTTCCACACATCCATCATGTTTAAGGTAGATTTATTTACTTAGCGAGAACTATTTTAAACCATTTTTTCCCTGTAGTGGTAAAGATGTTGTGAGTTCTATATAATTAGTTTTTACCACCATGGAAAAGTAGTCTTTAACTACTGAAAAAAGAGGCACAGTACTTACCATAGTCTAACACTATATGAAGGTAAAAAATAAGGAAGTTAAATTAGAGTAAACCAAAAATACAGCTAATTGAATGGGCAAAAATATAAAATATCCTTCTGATCAGTGACAAATCCATGAAGTAGGCAGCCTACTTTGTAGGGTGTATTTAGTGACATTATTTTACAGCTTACCAACCAACCAAAAAAGGGAAAGCATTCTAAAGGGTTAAAAAAAAAAAGGCAAATGCAAACAAGAGTAACAGATATCTTAAACCAAGTTAGCCTCCTTGATGATTTAAATTGTGATTAAAACAAACAATTTAAATCCTTGGGAATCAAATAATATCAATGAAAGCTTCAGATTTGTACACTTTTCTCACGTATCACAGCGAGCCCCTGGCACATGCCTGCAAGACCCACAGTAGCTGATCATGCCTGGTCTTTCTTTGGAGCTCTCTCCTAGTAATCGAGCCTGACAGGTACCCCCTGTCGACTGTACGGTTTAGCTCTGGGCCACAGCTGGATTTTACCCAAAACGTTTAAGGAATGCGCAGTCCCAGAGGTTTGCAAACCACACCGCACGTGAACGCCAGCCAAGTTGCTACCAGTAGTTTGTGAACCACTTGGGGGTGACGCAAGGTGGGGAGCAGCACTGCTACCGTGGCTGCTGGTACCCGGAGAGGCACTTGCCCCGCTCGCCACCACCGTCAGGCCACAGCGAGCAGCACTCAGAGCAGAGCAAGCTGGTAAAATCGTTTTCTCCCAGGGTCTGCAGTGAACCAGTCTAGTAAAGATGACCATGAACTCCAGGTTCAGAGCTGTCGGCTGGACCGCTCACGCTCCTTGCGATGAGGAGGTCCCTGCCCATCCCTGCCCCAGGATCTCGTCGTAACTGGGTGGCGGTAGGTATCACAGAAAGCAATCGATATGCTTTTGATTTGACAATAACTCTCACCAATATTTATTCTTTCTCAAATATTTCTTTCTCATAGGGAGCTGTCCTCAATGGCTGCATCAAGGTAGGTTTGAAGATGAGAGCATCCCCAGACATCCTTCTTTCTCTTCTGTTTCAAGCCAGCCAGCGTGGTGCAGGTTGAATTTCGCTAGCAAAGAACATGACTGACCAGTAATAAATTTTGCCATGTGGCAACTCTGGGTCAGGAATAAAGAGACAATTTCTTTAATGCTCTAACACCAAGGTCACGGGTTCTATCCCCATGTGTTACCTGATCCAGTTGAGAAGCGTCCCTGCCCATGACAGGGAGGTTGGATTAAATGATCTCTAAGGTCCCTTCCAGCCTAGGCCATTCCATGATTCTATGATTACATGATGATGACAAGTCATTTTGCATTTCTTTTTACTAGAAATCCATCAGTTTCAACTTCTAACTCATTGTCTTTCTTGCTGAGGTCGAAACCTGAGCAAGTGAAACATAGCTCAGGTCTCCCAAAAGCATCCAGTCAAGGAGCAGGCTTGTTAGCTGTTCGCGCAGTAAAAGAAATCTGCCTGGGTTTATTTCTGGTAAAAAGAAGTCTCTTTTTGAGAAATTGGATCTATAAAACTGCAGGGCATGAGATAATGTTAATAAATGCATAAAAGCTTTGGTATTATTAATTGCACATATTTTAAGATAGAAACCAGCCAGAGCAGTATTCTAAATCGAGATCAAGACTTTTTTTTAAAGCAGCAGTTCTCTTAGCTGAGATTCTCATACAAAACCCACCAGTGAGGTTTCTGAGTATCGAGAGACTGCAAATTGTATTAGTATTTGAGATAAGGTAAACAAGACCATCACATGAAGCACACAGCTCCTTAAAATTACCTTGTTCGTACGTCCCAAGATGGAAATTAGAAAACAAAACAAAGCAAGAAGTCTGAAATCTTGTCCCAAATCAGCCAATAAAAAGCAACTTTTAGAGATCGTTTTCTCAGAAATTACTTTCAAGCTTCCATTTAGTGTTCTGAAACATGAATGGTAAGTGGGAAGAAATTGCTATTCCTATCTTAGAAAGCAGAAACTGAGGCATTGAAAGTTCATGTAATTTCTTCAGAACTCACAAAGGACTTGGAAATACAAGTCCTGTCCTTAGCCTCAAGATCTTCCATCTATTTTCCAGAAATGGGAGATGTTACTGTAACGGCTCTACTGCTTTCCTTAGAGTGGGGGGCTGAGTCCCCTCCCACTCTATTTTGTTGATGTTGTATCTTCGATCTTTCTTGTCAAATTGCTTATTGCAGCTGTCAACAGGGCATTTAAAAAACAAACTGTATAAAGGAGAATCTCTGCCACACAGTTCTAAGGGTTTGTGCAAACATTAAAACATATCTCCTACATTTAACCCAGTGCTGCTGGTGGTTTTCTGTTACACTTCCCAGCAGCATTTCATTATTTCCTACAAAATCAGAAAAGGATACTTAAATTTTTCCTTTTGCTTTTATCTCAATAATTAGTCATGACTGACACGTACAGACATGCAGGGTGAGACATTCCCATGTTTGTTGGTTTTTTTTCTTTTGACCTTCCTTGAATTAGGCTCAGTGCTGAAAGAAAACATTTCCCTGCACTCCTCCTCTATATTTTTAAAATGAACGCCATTCAAATGGCACCGCCATTCCAATGTTACAGTGAAAATTCCTCGCATGCTGATAGCGCAGCGCGGGAATCTCTACAATTGTCCCCCGTAGGTTTGAATTCAGCCCCTGAAGGTTCACTTGAGTTTAATTTCACTAATCACGCGGGGACAGTTATTTTTTGCTCTCGCTCAGCTTCTCTTTCACATGCAAGCACATGCATCACAC
>NW_009700729.1:28729-74430 GCF_000703405.1 Apaloderma vittatum | reverse complement strand
CTTGTGCCTCGTCCCTCCTGTTCTCTTCTTGCACTTAAGTCCAGATTAGCTCTGACCATTCCCTCACGCGAGCGGAGAGCGACGCAACACCACCGTGCCTGCGACCATAGGTGGGTTGTTTGCTTCAAGCCAATTTATTCACATTTGCGATGGGTAAGATTGATTTTTATTTATTTAATTTTTTTTATCCTGCGTTTCTGTGTTTATTTAACTGATTTCAGAAGCTGCCACAGAGGTGGGGGGGCAGAGATCGTCTTCAAGGTTGCTGTCATCTGGAATTTTATGTCCTTCATTTTCTTTCACTCTGTATGCCTGTCACATCGGCTTAACTGTGAGTAGCGTACTAGCCAGTACCTCTGGCATACTGTATATTAAAAGAATATTGATATAGCCCAAATACTGTTGTGGGATTCATCATTCGGTAAATCCTCTGCCGTCTGCAGTTTTACAGAGCCGTTTAATTAGCAGTTTTACAACCTCCTATTCTCTCATTAAATTAATTAATAATTAAGTTCAAATATAGGCATCTTTAATGTCATAATTATATTTCAGTTTTATGGTCACCAGAGTTTAGCTCATTAGGCAAGGTAGTCATAAACCACAGCTCTATTCAGGGGCTGAGGCACTGATGCACAGGTACTCTGCTTCTGCTTGGTATTTTCACCCTTCTCACTTTCTCCTTCCCCTCCCCTCCCAGTTTAATTTCTCCAGCTCCTCTCCCTCTCATCTCTCTCTGCTAGCACTGGCTTTTTTTTTTTTGCTTCTTTTTTTCTGTCACAGCTCTTTCTCATTCATATGGAAGGTTTAAAAATCCCTGACACATACCCTCACGCACCCTTTCCCCCCTCCCCATCACCCTTCTCTGGAGCAGCGACACTGGCCTGCCCCTATCACAGATCCTGCTTCCTCAGAAGCCTGAGGGACCACAACCTTCAGCGCCGGGCACCCAGCAGTGGCAAACCTTCCGTAGCATCTCCTCGGTGACAATGTACTCTTGTTTGACTGCATGATTTACCGAGGCGTGGGACTTAGCGATGGCATTTCGCACAGCATGATATGTTGCGCGTTGTTTTATATGTAGTGGATTTATTTCAGTCATTATCGCTGATTAAACCAGCTTAGTTGAAAAGGCAAAGCAAAACTTGGCTTTGAAATAGTTCTTATTTAATTTTGTTTGCGCTCACATAACCCAGGACAGCACTAATTATCTCTTTAGTGTAGCTCATATTTCTAATGTAATTCATATGTAAATTGTAATTTAATTCATATGGGAATGTTTGTGTTCCTTGCATATTCTCAGTAAAGAGACAAACAGTGAATTAGAGCTGTTTGGAAATGAAACAGTGAATTAAAAATCTTTGGAAATTAAAACTTTATGTTGCCTTTTTTGAACTTTCTTTGATTTGTTTTGGCTTGTTTCTCTAATGAATCGCAATTCAATTGGATGGTTAAGGCCAAAGCGTTCAGTCTCCTCTCTTTGTACTTAAGCACCTGACTCACTGGCCTCCTTTTCCTTCTGAATTTGAAAGGTGGAGGGGAGCTTTCTGCACGTTCACTACATTTGAGAAAAAAAAAAAAGGAAAAAATCATCATCTGATGACTGTTATTATTACTGAATAATTATAGGGCACATCTGTATGACTACAGAGCCCCCGAGCATGGCAGGGCACTATTTGTGCCACTTTGTTACTCACGCAGAACCGCGAGAGAGCACGGCGAGGCTGGAGGAGCGTTATTTCAGGCTCAGCATATGTTAGACTCAAATTTTAAACCCAACCCAAACGTTCCAGCTAATAACCTTCACATTTTTATTGCCTTTCAAAACTGTCAAACTGCTTAACACAATATTACTGTCGTTTCTAAATGCTGCGGTCGACATGGTCTTATCACAGGGCAAGCCAAAACTTATTTGTATGAGTAAAGCATAAGATAGCACAAGTTGTTGCGGGATGGCAGAATTTTCAGGGCAGGGTTGCTTGCTGTTTGGGGGAATAATGCTGTGGTACTCTCCAATACCAAGAGCAGGGCTAAAAGTAAGAACAAATGCAACAAGCTGGGTGTCACCAGGAGGGTGAGCTTAAGGCACGCAAAGCTGTGAGCAACAGGAGCGAAATGCCATCAGCTGCTTCAGCAGGCAGGAGGAGGAGAAAGACTTGAAGGAACTGCAAAGTTCAGATAAAAAATAATTAAACCTGAAGAGCTGGCGAGTTACTGAATGATGATGCCAGCTACAGTTTGTTGAAACTGCCCTTCATGTTTCCTAGGCAAAACTGCACTCACAATGTTAGGGAGATAATAAAAGTCTATTTCTCATCCTAATGACAATGGAAAAAGGCAAAGCCCAGAGTTACTGCTTTGCCCTGGCAACCCCCTACCTGACCCACTAGTGGCTACAAAGAAGGGTCCTGCCAAGTTTGGTGCCAACCTGCCATGGGCATGGTGCAGGGGACGTGGCAGAATGGTCCTGGAAGCCTCTTCCCATGGACAGAGGCTGCTCAGGCTGGTAGGCAAAGCCCTCAGGAGAAAAAAAAAAGTACTTAACTTCCTGCCATCCTCTCTATTGCTCCTGGATATTACTGTGGCCAGAAGAAAGGCAGGACTTTGAGGACTAATATTTGTGTTTTGGTCCCTGCTGTCGCAACGCTGAGCTCTGGGACAGGTGACCCTGCTCGCTGGCGGGAGAGGTTGCACATGCCAAGAGAAGAGGCGGGATGGGGGGCAGTATCAAATGGGGACACCTGCTTCAAAACACGCCTCTGCCCACCTGCCCAGCACAAGGGCCACTCTCCATTTTACAGAAAACTTGTCTCCTCAGGCTTTGGGGACCCCCTACAAAGAAGCTCAGCTTGGCAAGGCGCTGTTTAGTGGAGGTGAGCAGAGGGTGGACAATATAAGCAAGAGGGACCACTGGTGGGGCTTGGCTGCGGTAACACAGCCCCCCTCCCCACAGCCAGGTCCTCCCCTGAGAGGGACATCCAGGGCAGGTGTTAGAAACACGAGCGTGCGCACCCAGACTCCCCGTGACGACACAAGAGCTGTCCGAAACTATTTTCAATAATTGATTTGCTGTTTAATTGAACATCATGACTGACTAACATAGCTCATTACTTTACTCATTAGTTAATTATCGAAGAAAGTAGGACAAGTCAATAAAATGGAAGGCTGTAAATTCCAATACTAATTAGCACCATTTCCTCAGAGACATATTTAAGGGCAGATTGGTTACCCGAATGTCCCTGGACCTTGCAGATGAAGGGAAAGGGTAGACTTACCATAAATCTAGATTACCGACAAGCAAGGTTCATCAGCAGTGAGTAGTCAAGTACACAGGGGCTGAGCTATTGCTGGGCACTCTGTTTAAACTGGAATATTGGAGTGCAAGCAGCACAGAAACTCCCTTTTTTTTTTTTTTTTCTAAAGTGGGGAGGGGAGCATGAGGGAAGGAGCATTCACACACCAGAGAGGATCCATATTTAAAATAAATTGTGCAAACTGAGCTACTTCTGCAGACCAGATTTGCTTTCCTTAGCTCTCTCTTTTCCAGTCTCTCTCACATGCACTTATTTCACTCTCTTTTTTGTGGCAGTCCAAGTGCTAGTCAAAACTTCAGCATGTGCCTTCTGAAGGAAGCACATTTTTAATATGAGGATTCTAATTTATATCTCTTATTTTATGATTTTTTAAAAAATTATAAACTATTCCAGTAATGGAAATTATATTCTCCTATTATTGCTTTATTTTTTGTATTATCTTTAATTTAAATTAAGCCTGAAATACCATCAGAAGCAAAATTTAATGGGTCCAGCAGAGTTTTAACTGAGTCAAAAAGTTATTTGTTTTAAAAACAAGTCTCAGAGACTGGAAGAAAAGGATGCAAAGAGGGTGCATATGCATGTATGTATTCATGGTATATATTTCACATATACACGAGCTTATATAGGGGTGTGTATATATATATACTTAAATATAAGAAAAAATACATGCAGACATACACACACGTAGCTACTGAAATATGCCTATGTAGGGTTCTTTCTGCTCAGTAGGAGGAAATCAGCAAATTCCTTGAGTTCTGCAGTTTAAAAGCCCTCAGGTCTTCTAAAAATCAACACAAGAGGACTCAGACTATGAAAAGGTTCTGTTAATACACTGATACACTGTTAAACAGTTTGTCTAAATTAACTATAAACAACTTTGTATCACTAGGGGATCAGGACGAAAATGTTTTCTTAATTCCTTTTGTTTGAAGACACATCTTGTGAGTCTTCCACTCAACAAATATCTACCTTTGAAAAGCTGATTTCCAGTTAGGTGAATGAAAAAGATCAAAAGCATTACCTGAGCTCAACTTAAGTGAAGAAATGACTCTAAGAATAGCTCTTAGTCTGGAGCTTTAAATATTTAGCAATTCTAAAAATATGCTAATGGATTAATGTAAAAAAAAAAAAGGCTAAAAAATGTCTATTATTTTACTATATTTTGTGTCTACAGTTCTTGTTATTAACCCACAAGCTGTGATTTATTTTCAAGTGCTTAAAAAAACTCCACAAACTCAAAATAAAACACTTGTCAAAGAATTCTAACGATTGTATGGATATTTTCAATCAGTAGTTCTGAGAATCAGGCCTCTGGTGCTAATAAAGCAAGACTGAAATTTAGGGCAGAAGGGGGAAATGTGATTGTTTTGCTTAATAGAGAGCTCCTGGTAGAAATAATGCAAGGAAAGTTCTCTAAATATAAAAAATAAGTAAAAAAAGGTGGTATTTCATTATGCATGTTTGGGAAGAGATATGTGTTGGGATGTTCTCTTTGCATTAGTGCAGGAACGAAAGAATACCCGCCATGTAAAACTGAGAGGAAGAGATTGCCCCCCTAGCCAGACGTTCAGCCAACGCAGACTAAGGTCCGGCGTACCCACAGCACACACCGGCGTCAGACTTGTTCTAGCAGTTGGGAGTTATCAATGAGAACATTCGGAAAAGCAGAAGATGTGCTCTCTGTCTTGTTTCCACAGCGCCAAGGACTCTTTGACACTGAGGTTATTTTTTTTTCTCAATGGTTCTATCTATCTCACGCTGCATCCCCAGCTACACTTGAACACCTTGCCCACAGAGCCCAAGGAAGAGCTCCTGAACTGAACACCAGTGTGCTCAGCCTAGAGCTGGGGAGAAGGCCCAGCTCTAGGACCTGATCTCAGCCTTGGAGTCGTGCTTTAAAGCCACAAATGGCTCTAAAGTGCGGGCTGAGGTTTAACATATGCAATGCTTGCATATGACACTGCTATAATTTCCATAATGTAATGTACGTGTGGAACATAAGCTGATTCTCATTTGCATTTTTAACTTCTTCATAGAATCATTAAGGTTGGAAAAGACCTCGGATATCATCTAGGCCAATCATCAACCCAGCACTACCATGGCCACTAAACCGTGTCCCGAAGTGCCACGTCTATATGTTTTTTTGAACACTTCCAGGGATAGCAACTCCCCTCTGGAATTGGAGGCAGAAGTTGATGGCCGAGCGTGATACCTAGAGTACTCCGTGCCAGCTGATATAAAACATGCCGACTGGAAGCGCTCTGGTGAATTTGCAGTGGTCCTCGATTCGAGATGGGACCCTCAGGCCCCTGCAGCCTTTAATCAGCCGTAGTTGGAGTGAAGCTGTCAGCTCCTGCTTGTGTTCTGTCAGCTTCAGCATCCCTGACAAATGCACAGTGCACATTTAACAGTCAATCTGTGAGCAAGCT
Organism: Apaloderma vittatum; assembly: GCF_000703405.1. Taxonomy (NCBI): domain Eukaryota; kingdom Metazoa; phylum Chordata; class Aves; order Trogoniformes; family Trogonidae; genus Apaloderma; species Apaloderma vittatum. Next base: position 68,687 of record NW_009700729.1, on the reverse strand, counting down.
TTTGATTTTTTTGGAGAATCTTTCCAAGGTTCCGCTTCCTGCATGGGAAAACTTGTAAATGATTAGGGAGAAAAGTGAAGAAAAACCTCCTTCAATCATGCTTTCTTGTTTGATGACAAAACCCAGCTGTTATTTTTTCTTTAGCAGGGTGATGGATGGGCTCAGTCCGAGGTGAAATCCCAGGCAGCACAAGACAGAGCCAGGGCTATCACACAGGTGTGACACCTCTCCTCCTCTGTCAAACTATGCTAGTGGTATCACAGAGTGGCAGCAGCCTGTTATTAGTAGCAGTATTATCATATAAATTATTCTCACTAAAATATTTGTTCGGCTCTGGTGTGTTCATAAGTTTCCCACTAAGAATTCAAATGTAAAGATCTTTTCCAGCTGCACAAACTTCCCTAACTGCCTTTCCCCCACTCACCTACCACTGGTGTTGCTTCAACAACATACAGGCATAAGCGTGACTCTCTAGGACGAGCTACTTCAAGAAAAGCTGATCCTATATTTTTAAAATACTAAATGTATTTCAAAATAATGTATTTCAACTACCCCTACACATCCAAGAATTCTTTCTTATGTGCAAATTATTTGGAGACTTCTTCCTTACCCATTTCCTTCCTGATGTGTGGCATTTTTTTTATTTTTTATTTTTTTTATGAGCAGTTTATGAGCTAAGCCTATTATTTACTAGTTAAAGGTCCTTCCTCCTCCCCTTGGGAGTTTAAAAGTTCTAATGTTATTTCTTCACGAGGCTCACTCCTACAACATCCCTGCCGCAAACACAGCCGAATCATACCTAATGGTACCTTATATGAGCAGACTAGAAGGGTACAAGGGAAGGAAGGGACACACACAGCTTCTTCACAAGTCAAAGCAGCTTGTAGCATCCAGTTTCCCCACAGTCCTCAGGGTGATGTCATTGCAAGAGGGAAATTATTGTAACATTACAACGCCGAGCTCCAATAACCATGCTGATCCCTGGGGACTCTGCTGTTTGACATCCCACAACACTGAAAATTCCCTGAATAGGCTCCTTCCCTAATGCCATTAAAAACTCAGTTTTCCCAAGGAGAGGACAGAAACTTCCTTGAGGTTGCTCTAAGAGAGTCCTCAGAAGACAGTATATGGCAGCCTTCTACATAATTTCTGTAAAATAGGAATGAACACACTTCTGGTCTCCTAAAGGCACCACATGAATATTATGGCAACTTCATCCAGATAGAAATTTCTAATTAATTTAGAATTAACTTCCTAATTAAATTAAGCATTGGAGTAATTAATATTTGTGTGGCACCAATAGGTAACTATTTATTACTACTAGCATTACTGGTTTTGGTGTCACTTTTACTATTTTAGTTATTTTTATTTTTACTGTAGCAGCTAGAAGCCCCTGCGACAGACCGCTGTTGTACCAGCCAAACTGAGCAAAACATGTTCCCTTCTCCAAAGACGTAAGAAGCAATAACCATACTTATGGAAGGAATACTTATTATCAACACAGAGAGTCGTCTAGTGAAATCTTGAGGATTATTTAAAGGAAAAATGTATAAATTCATATTACTTTCAGTGGCAGCTAGAACATACACATTAAAATCCAGGCTTGGGTTATGCAATCACAGCTAGTGACAAAGAGCATTTACCAGCAGACTCAGCAAGCTGAAGCACGTGGCACAGCTTCAGGGAAAAAGAAACGGCAACAAACTTTTGCAGACTTTAATGCGGGAACATTTCCAGTCATATTTAAAAAGAGAAGAAGCTTCATGCAAAGCCAGGCCTACCCACCTTGCAGAAATCCAAGGAATGAGCAGCATGCCAGAAAGATTCAACGTGAAGCCACACATCTCCATTACACATTAAGTAAGAGGCCAACAAATGAGGAAAGAAAAAAAAATTTTTGAAAATATTTATATGTATATTTGAAAAACCCCTCTTTCCAGCATTTAACATCCATCGAATTCTCCCTGCCTCTCCCGGTCAATTCTCCCCTTCAATTAACCAATAAGTCAATTTGCTCCTTCCCCATCAGAAAAATCTCTCTCTCAGCAAAAAAATGCATCACTGCGCTATCAGATCAATCCACCCTTCCTTCTCGCTGCTCAATCAATACACTCCTCCTCTGCATCTGCTAAACAACAAACAGGTCAGTGGAAAGAAAACTGCCTAGGAAGCTTCTCTCCTTTTATTTGCCATACTACACACACGGGTGCCTCGCCAGGTGCTTCCTGACACACAAGCATGGCAAACACTCAAAACAATACTGTAAAAGCATGGGATTTTAAGACAGCAGAAAGATCTGAGCTGTTACTCCCAATAACGTTGCAGCTGTTCTGATAGCTAGTGGAGTTACATGTTAAACCAGAAGCGAGTGCAAAATTTCACTATATAAAGGCAAACGGAAAATTGAGGGTGCAATGACAGATTGGACCATTTTCAGACAATATAGAGCTTGTACAAACCATTCTATTCCACTGAACATTCTGATTTAATTTGATAAAAGTAACAAGAAGTGCCCATACACAAAGCTCTAGACACCCTTAGAGTGCAAATGGAGAGAGCTATGGAGAATGAAGAACAACTGTATTCAAATAAAGACTAACTATAAACTAGGGAGTTTTCATGTGGCTTCACCAGAAGTTGTCAATAAAGTTCAGCACAAGATGTCTTTGCAAATCAAAAAGGTAACGAAATATGGTATTAGAAAAGCACATTCTTATCTAAGAGGTTGCACCTTCTGTATAAAACACATAACACAGATACAGACTCAGAGGCTCCTTCACCACGGGCAGGCATCCAACTCTGGGTAAAATACAACTACCATGTAACTAGACAAAGCAGCAATGCTCAGCAGATTACAGCACAAAGTGAAAAATCTGAAAAGTTTAGTACCTAACAAATAATGCAATTAGCCAAACTGGTTAAGATGCTCGATATCGGCCCTCAGAGCAAACAAAGGGCAAGGAACTCACTTCCACCAGACAGACCGCATAAGCATTCCATTTGGTGAGTAGAAAATACATTTTGTGAGATTACTTTTTTTGGGGGGGGGGAGGGGGAAGTGGTGGTGTGTTTCTCCATTTAGAAGTATATAGACTTAAAATATGAACTGTTAAAAGCAAAAGTTCTTCACTTTATTTTTTGTTAAAGTTCTGCTGAGTGTTTCTTCGCTTTGTGTTTGTTTGGTGGCTTTTTTCCCCTTTGCTCTCTGTCGCAGTGAGGCTGGACAGGGAGTCCATTTTTTACTTTCAACTCTTTATGAAACCACAAGTGAAAGCTACACCTTTTCCTCTGTGATCTACTAAGATTTGTGAATATTTTCATAACTAGAGCACTAACTGAATATTTATTAATAAAAATCTGTGGAATACCAATGAGTTTACCATTCTTATTCATTAGTTCATTTCTTAATCTGTTTTGGCATTAACAGATCATCTTAATGTAGTAGTCCAAGTTAGTTTTGGGGAAGAAACTTTCATCTGAATATTTTATTTAGGGAAGAATGAAAATTTGGGCCAAGCCAAGCTATTCATAAACTTGTGCTGAATTCTGTTAGTAGGTCACCTGAAACTAAAAAGAAAGAAATTTGCAGAAGTCAGACTGCCCCTTGCCCTTCCTTTCAAAACCATGTTCCCACTTACTCAAAGTGATTCTTTCCTGTTCCAGGGAGAAGCAGGTTTGAGTTTAACACCCTTAATTACATTCTGAGCAACTGTAACTTCCGAGAACAAAATCTCCCTAAAAATACCGAGCGCTGTAGTCTCCTTGGGGAGCCCTGCTGGCTTTGAGTGCCTTGCACCTGGGCACATCACTCACATCAAACAGCTCCCAGTATAAGGGCTCCTCCCTGCAAGGATGCTGCATCCCAGTTAGGAACTGACAGTGCCATTGCAGTGAGCTGGGACATCACCCAGTACCTCCAGTTTGACTCTCCATAGGATAAGAGAGCCGGAGGTTCGGGTCATAAAAGGTGGTACAAGATTGTTGCAAGTTAGGGCTGGGCTGGCCACTAAACACAGACAGACGCTCTCTAACCCCCTCTTCCCTCCAGATGGGAAAGAAAAGGGAATGAGGCAGAGAGACTTACAGGTTAGAAAAGAAGACTAAAATGGCTTTAATCCCCACTGATGCTGCAGAGCAGGCAGCCCTAGGGAAGCCCCAGGCTCAGCGGCGGCGGGAGCTGGATACAGAAGCTGGATTCAGGAACTCGGGATCTGGATCAAAACCAGGAGGTCGGATGGAGTCCTCCCTGGACACCATTGCAGAAAAGGGAAAGAAACTCTCACGATCACTCAATTTATACTAAATACAACGTATATGGAATGGAATACTCTTGCTGGTTACCTGTCCTGTCTGTTACCCTGCCCCAAGGTGCAACCTTTTACTTTCTTGTGACCCCTCTTACTACTTGGTACCCCCAGCGTGGCACACAAGAGCCAGCAGTGGCCTTGGTCACTAGAGGAATAATTATAAACAAGAGCCTTTCTGCATCCCAGTCCCAGGCAGTAACTGTTATCATTGCCATTGGCACACACTGTCTGCACAAACATGCTGTTAACTTCAGAACGTGCAGCCTTTTAGAAGAGGCTAAACTGGAAACTAAAAATCACTAATCAGAGTTGGTGTTTTTAGCTCAAACCAGGACAAAGACATAGAAATGTTAGAAGCCTTTTCGCATAACAAGCTAGAGTAAGATACAGTTTCTCTGAGACAAAAATGCCTTCGGTTTTGAGAGACCTTAAGTCTATATAACATATACATTGGTATTTTGCAGTGTACTTTTCATGCTGTGGGCAGGTACACTGGCACCGCTAATCACTTCTTCTGAGACTGTCTCACACAAGCTCTGTCAGTGCTGTGGTTCAGCTTTCCATTAATTTTCCAGGCACAGCAAATGGAGACATTTTTAAGACTGAAAAGTCTGAGGCAGCCAACAGTGTGATCTCTCCAGCTTGGCCTATATATGTCTTAAGACTCCAGCACAGGGAAATAATCTCTTCTTACTCTCTTGAACTGCCCTCACAGTTTTGCGCCAGAGGAGCTGTGTAGTAGGGAGGAAGGGGACACCTAATCTGCCTGTAAGAATATGGAGGGGAGACAACAGGGGAGGACACAAACTGCGCCTGCCACACTCTTGGTCATCATCACCCAGTGGGTCTTCTCTAGCTTGGGAGGGCAGAGAGAAAAAAAGAGAGGATACAAGGTCTTCTGGGGCCAAGCAGTTTCCTTCCACATTGCATGGTAGCAGGGAACGATACCCGCACATCACTTGACCAGAAAGACGTTTACACACTGTTGCCCTCGAAATCTGTAGTTTTGGTTAACCACAGGGCTGGTGGCTTCACTCCCCTTCCCCTTCAGCCCTTGGTGGCAGGGAGGGGGTTGGTGCAGCCTCCCCCAGCCCCGGGGAGGTGGCAGAAGGCTAGCCTTATTTACCTTAGCCATTTCTCCGTGTAATCTGGGAAATCGTGTGGCTAATCGGCGACACAGAGGAGCCCCCCATGCTGCAACTCACAATGCTGACCCATTCATATTCCATACAATAGGGTGTTTAAGTCACCCCATGCCTTGCCAAGGCGACTGTGCTCCCTTTGTTCCAACATTTTGGGCAGGGGTCTCCTGCCTGACCCCCTCTTTCACATCAGCATATGTCCTAGCTCTTGCTTGTTGCAGCTGGACAAGGGCTGTCGTTCCTGTTTTGTTCTCCAAAACCAATGAATTGATTATGGCGGTGTGAAATGTGGGTTTAAACAGTCCCCGCGTGTGTGCATACATTAGCCATTTGCTACATTACAACTTAACAGCAAGGTGACCGAGGAGGCAACAGTGTCTGTGCTCTTCCATTCTGAATGGGCAATCTGTTGAGCACAAAAGGAAATAACAAATAAAAGGCTGATTGTATTCATCGTTTCAAAAAGTGGCTCGCCATGCTATATCAAAGTGAAATAAAAGTACCTCTACCCCAATGTACTACAACCGTAAAAAAAAGATCAATATCTGGTTTGTAACAGAAGATTACAGGGTTCCTATGTATGGATATTGAGTATTTATGGCAGGAATATGGTCTGAAGATTGTTATTGCATATTCACCTTGACTTGCTTCCCCTCTCACATTTAGGATGTACCAAACTCAATAGTCTTAGAGAAGTGATAGCGCGTGACCTCATCTTTGCACAAACCAAAGCCAAAAAGCCCACAGTAAACACCTGCAGTTCAGGATGTGCCCCTCATAAGCTGTGTTCATCTGTGGGTTGGAACTGGCAAGGAGGTATTGCCTTCATCTACTAGACTAGACCATCAGCTCTCCTCGAGCCCTTGCTGGAAATGGCAAAGAGACAATTCTTTCCAAGAACTCTTTTGCAGCTTGTACAAAACAGGTCTTGTGGCTCCATTTCTCTCCCGAGATGTAAAGATATGACACATCAAAGCAAGTCCCTCAAAATTAATATTGCAAGCTAAGGTAAAGGTCTGAAACAGAAATGCCTTTTTTTTACTATTATTATTTTTAAGCATAAGCCTAAATGCATTATAATGCAAATAATTAAAAAGATGTGTTTAAAGACAAGATAAAAAATGTCATTCATTCCTAGTTCAAGTTCATGCTACTCCAGAGACGTACTTCTGGTGCTGAAACATGTCCCTCGTGACTTTTCACTTAGAAATGCCTGAGCCATGTTCTTTGGCTTGAATCTGAAAGTTCGCACCTGTGTTCTGTATCACAATTAATTTTCATTCTTACTCCTAAAATTGTAAGGGGGAAATTCTGAGTCTCAGTCTCAAGAGCCAGTTTTCCATTGAAAGCTAAGCTTTCCGTGAAGAGTTAATTAATTAGCATATGTGCAATATTTTACAGACTTATAAACAGTACTGTATTGTATAAACTCTGAAAAGGGAAAAAATTGTACGGCATGTTTACCTATGTATTAGAGCGCTTAACTGTAAATCTAGAAACCAGGAGAGTCAAAATCTTGAGGGGAGCAGAGGGCACAACATATATATTTAAAATTTCATTTTGATGATCAAAGAAGTTACCATATCTCATTTTATATTCAAACTTTTTAATCTCAGTATTTTGAAGCCTCTACTTTTTTCATTCTTTTTTTTTTTTTACTTCTCAAAAGCAAAGAATAATGAAAGCAAATAAAGCTGCTCAAGACTAATCTTTCAGGGCAGACTCTGTCACTCTTGTGTGCAGCAGCAGATTATTTATCTACAAATCTTCCAATGAAGTAAAGCAGATTTTGTAGAAATTGCTATCGGTAGAATTTATACCACTTGAAAATGATCCTAATATAGCTAAATTTTTAAATGGTTCCTTCCCCCAGCACCCAAACACAGGGACACAGCTAGAGCAATATAAATGTGTTAATCCCAGAATGATGTATTCCCACATGTCCTTGTATCAAATCACTCTGAAGGGTTTTCAATATACAAGTTAATTAGCTACAATGAAGAAGCAGAGTAACATCTAATGAAGACCGAGGCTTAAAATACCAGAAGTGGCCTGTTGTACCCTTTTCCTGCTCTTTAATATTGACATATCCTTTTGAAATGGGTTGTGGATATAGTTCAAGTGTAATTTAGCAAGAGAGAAGGCACTTAATGAACAGGATTGTTTTGATTATATGGTAAACACACTGGACTTTTTTAAACAAGCACATTCAATAATATCTACAATTTCTGTATTAACACCTCAAAACACTGCTGTCATACAGTACCTATCTACAAATATACGTGTGTGTATATACCCCCTTGGAACGCTGAGTAAGAAGATTACACCATTTTGTTACTGAATGTATGACATTACACTCTAATTACATACTCAGTTTCTCATTTCTTAAAACAATCAGTGCATAGGAAAGCAGTTATGTACATTGTAGTAAAAAAATCAAATCTTCCTAATCGCACAAAGTTAAAATGACACAAGCAATCACTGTCTACAAAATACAACTTGTAGAGAGAAAATAAGAAACAATACAGGAGAATGAACTTAATTACCTAAGAGAGATCTGCTACTTTCAGGAAACACAAGAGTTGCCACAGTTGCATGCTTCAGATTTAACTAAGAAATGAAAAGCCCTAATTAATTAAATTAAGGTCCTGATCCTGACTGGTTGTGAAAGTCAATGAGACTTTACCCATGTGAACCTCGTTGCTGGAGTGGGACTGAACACTCCCTTGTGCTGTCTATCAACGATGAAGCTCATCTTGTAATGAAAGGACTTCATTAGCACCTTTCCAGCACATTATCTTTGCCCTAATCCTCTTGTCACTTTAAGGATTCCGGGTCGTTAGAGCTCTTGGAGGGTCGATGTTATTGTCACGGAGGTGTGAATTGATCACTAAGATGACAACTGGTGACAAGTGTACTTTATTAGACTGCTACTTTGCCTCTTAATTGCTACTGATTAATTTGTCTGTTAGGGAGAAAATTTGGACTCCTCTTGCCATTGCCAAAGATGACACTGCTTTCTAACGCCATCCTCTAACAATCTCCCCCACTGCCCCCCTGTAATGAGCCCATTTAGCACAGTATACTCACTCAACTCAATGAAATTATTTATGTCACTAAAACAACAAGGTAGGGCCCTTTAGCCCTCCCATCACATTTTGTCTAGCTTTTAACTGATAGAACTTCTCTGTTAAATATATATATATATATATATATTTCTGATTGTTTCGTTTCCTTCCCAAAGGTATGAATAGGATTACCTTTTCTCCAAAAATCCCCATTTTAGACATGATTGTGCTTATTATTTGACTGAATTTCCCAGAGGATGTGCTGGCTCTGCAAATACCACGTTATATTTAATCTACACACTAAGACAAATTAACAATAAAAAAGTTAAACTTGTGTGTCATGCCAGAGTTCGCATGCTTCAAGTCTTAATTGCTGTTGACCACAAGAATTGAACATTTAGTCATATAGGGCACAGCTGCCCGCAGCAAAGTACACTTAGTATTTAGTTTTATAGAACTCCCTGCTTAAGGACGGGGAAAAAAAGAAAAAAAACACATCAAAAAAGAATAAAGCCAACCTTTTCAAACTAGATAACTAGTAGAAAAATCTTAGTGCCGCACGGATGTACTATCATACTTGCCAACAGTGATAATTTTTGCCTTGCTGGTGTTTATGTTTCCTACCAGGTCAAACATATCTACAAGGGATCATCCTTAGCAGCGAGATACTATGTATATCTCTGCAAACTGCCTATTCATTTTTATCAACGTTAATTCAAAAATAACAAGGACAACAGAAAAAAACAACTCTCCTGTTTCTACTCCAAATCCCACGTAAAAAAAATCAGTCTCTGGATTACACTCCTCTCTAAAACAAAGTGCTAAACATAAATCATAAAAAATTAGGAACTCTAACAAAAGCTTAATCTTTCAAAAATAACAAGGACAACAGAAAAAAACAACTCTCCTGTTTCTACTCCAAATCCCACGTAAAAAAAAATCAGTCTCTGGATTACATTCCTCTCTAAAACGAAGTGCTAAACCTAAATCATAAAAAATTAGGAACTCTAACAAATGCTTAATCTTGACTTGTGCACTGGAGAGATTATAATCTGACTCTAGCTGCTAAGGATGAGTATTTGACCTTCCTGGAGTAATTTGAAGTGTTACAGGATCAGTATTTCACATCCTAATTTTGAAGGATGACACACTTCCCATGAAGAAATGCTACTGTATAAAATTCAGTGATTGGCTTTTTGGATTTAACTGTGGTCAAAAGAAAACTTCAAACAGCTTGTGCAATAATCTGATCCCTCCCTTTTTTAACCATGCCTACGTAGAACTTTGCACAGGCATTTTGTTTGCTTATTAAAAATTGCTTAAAGATGACTGGAACTTTTAATTATTTTTTAATTTGATTTCAGCAGAGAAAAATAACAAATAACTATGGTATTACTTATCCAAGTGTATAACTGCTTTTTATAGATAATTGTACATGCACAGTCCTGTTCAAGAAAGCCAGAGGTTCTTTCCTTTTAACCCCACAGATTAATACAAGGCATATCTGCTCCTGCCTAGAGTGTTGTTAGGTCTACTGGTCCCACCATCTTCTGCAAAAAGAGAACTTGCTCATTATTTGGATGGAAGTCTCTGTACATCCTATTTGAAACTGTAGCTACTTTAACTTCACTAGTTTGGGTTTTAAAATATTTCCGTTTAACTAAAGCAAAGCCCACGTGCAACCAGTGTGATTTCAGTCTGAGTGACTCACCTCAGTTTTGATTAACCAGCACCTAAACAGCTTGGCTGACCTGAAACAAATTGGCTTGTGTGGAAATACTACCCATACTGACTACAAGAGGTATTGGATTAATGAGCAAGAGAGTTGGGAAACAGAACATATCTGAGAAGTAAATGGGAGCAGGTGAGCATTATTAAGGTCACTTCTGAAATAAACATCTCTGCTTGCTTTACAGGGTCTGCTGTAACAAATGTAGCCCTAGCAAATAACCTTTACCTGGCAGTGTTTTTGAAAACCATCATACCTGGACAATCATGCTAGAAGACAAGTATTAAGAAACAGAAGACACTATAAAGGCATTGAGACAAACTGGTGCAGTAAAATGGGGTTGAGATATTTCCTTATCATTGCCACACTGGTGATTCAAAATTTGGTTCCCACTCAACGTAATTGCCTTCCTGCAACAGAAACTAGTCAGCACACCTCCCTGGAAGGAGGCTGGCTGACCAAACATAACCTACTCCTTACAGTCTGGGTAAAACGTAAGGTCAGGTAGATTTTTGGTTTAAAAAAATAAAATAAAAAAAAACCAGGTAAATAATCTCAGTTTGTCTAGACTGCCTCTCCAATGATTTGAGATCTTTCTATTCTACATTAGAAAACATAGACGCTCCTGTTAGACAGCCTTTGAATTTCAGTAGAAGTAAGCATCAGGCAGCAATTTCTGTGGTCGAGCCACTGCACACTGTTGAGCTCTTTGCTCCAGGACTACTGACAGTCAGAGCTGAGTGGTTTTCTCAGATTTACTCTCTTCAAGCAGAGCTTCAGTAGATAATAAGGCAACATAATTAGCTCCTGGCTTGCTGTGGCAGAGGCAGTATCTGATGACAGCAGTGATCAGTTCTAGACTTAGTATCTCCATAGTAAGTATCCCTGACCCTACCGGTTTTCTCCCACTACCTGAATAATTCCAGAGTTTCTTCCCTCCCACAATCTTGACTTCTCAGCCTATTGCTCTGGTGTATTAACACCCAGGCATGATGCAGGTATTACATACCCAAGGCCCTCTCACAAACAACCCTGGTAAGTGAGCCTAAGGATACCACAGCACATGATCAGAAAGAAATTAAGGTTGTCTTTTCCTAAAAAACATACTTATATAGTGCATTGGTGTTAGCAGGACTTCCAGTTCAAGAGATAGCTCTTTGGATAGGCAAAGCTCATGAAGTCCTGGTCAGATTGATAGCTTAGCTCAGAACTCTGGCATTTGGATTAAAGCAGTACAGAAATTAATCTTATATTTGACATTTAAAACACTTTCAAAGGGAACCTTTTCCACTGACTGTAGTTTCTTAAATCATAGCAGAAAGATCTGCCATGGCAGAATGGTGTGAGAAATTACTCTCCAACTGCTTCTCTGTTTTCCCACATTATGACTGAAGACGTTAGTCCCTGAATCATTTTACATTCTGGCATTATGTGCAACAACATTACATGTAATAAACAGACGATGCAACAGAAAAAAAATGAGAATTCATTTCTCCCTCCTTTTGGGCAACATCTAAGTGTGGTTTGCGGCAGCTACAGCTGAAAGAGAAGAAAGGGCTGCTTTTGGAGGTCTAGCATGACTAAAAATTTTGGATTTATACAGTCTGACTCCCATTTCCTGTGCGACCTTGGCAAAGTCACTTAGTGTAACATTTTCAGAAATGGATGCTATTTCCTCAGGCTTTCATTTTGCTTCTCGTCTCCAGAGTATCTAACTGCTTTACATGTACAACCAATAGCAAAAGTAAATGTCTCAAGGGACTTGGTGGAATCTCTGGATCTTGAGCCTTTCAGGGCTTCAGAGTTGTTTGATGTTAACATGTATATGGTATGATTTGTTAGCTTCTTCCAGGACTTCTCCCATAAAACTTTGGGACCTACAGAAAGTCTATATGGACTGGCTGAGTTTTGCAAGCCCAGTTTGAGACGTCTAAGCCTTGCAGATGAAGTCAGTAAGACATACAGTAGTTCTAGAATATCAGATCTTCTTCCAAATTAATTTCTTCCCATGCACAGGAAATGAAGGACATAAAAGTGAAAAGTGGGTATTGAAACTTTCCCTTATTTCTTGTCTCTCAAATCAGAGATTTAGGTATTTTGGAACAGGTGAAGCAGAATAAGTAAGGAAGTAACCACTGAACAAGTTGAAGACTTTCATAGTTGCAGGAAGAGAAGTGATATGATTTATATATAAATGAGCTTTGTACATGTGCTAGTGAATTGCACTGATTTATAAGAGACACTCTCTCAAACTCAGATATTCAGGTTAAATTACTAATTGCAATCTCACTCCGCTGCAGTACAATAAATAGTACACACTGTATACTGAAAGACTATAAATACAGACAGACCAAAGCTCTGCTAATCTGTTAATTTGGCTGTTGTAGGAGACTCAAACACACTGCATACTTCCTCTTTACATTCACCAATCTCTCTCCTGCTCAAGTTCAGATCGAGGTGGGCTACCAGTCTTCCCAACTCCCAGAAATCGTATGCTAGTGAACATTCAGGTAAGTCTGGCAGAGCATGAGGAGCTGAGCTACTCTAATAGGGCTGAGAAAGACATCAGACTCTGTTGGTGTTCGTGCCACTAGCCTCTAGATACTCCTTAATTTTTATCTCAGGACAATTTAATTTATGCTGTTTTATGGTTCTCATGGAATTTTTCCATGTATGTGCTCTATATTGAACTGTACCCATAAGAAATGTCATTTCTCATTGCCATGGCTTGAACTTTAATTTAAACTTTCCTCCCTTCAGTTGTGTGCCCATGAAGCTTTCACTGGCTAACATTTCTCCTCCTCCTCTTTCTTTTTAAGAATATATGTAAGCGTGTCATCACTTAAATGCTCCACATAGCTCTTAATATGTGTTCAATCAAGTCAAAACTATGCCAAGGTGAAAATATCCCTCGGCTTAAATACCAGATCATAAAAACAGCTTAGCTTTTCTTAAAATTCTGGACATAAGGTTTGCTCATAAAAATTAAAAATAGTAAAAAACTTCTGATGAGCCTATTTTCTAATTCTTTTGAACATTTCAGCAGCAGGACAGCAGATAATGGTGTGTCTGCCGCTCCCACCAGCAAAACCTACACAGAGACAATAACCAGAAAATAAAGGAATGTGCATGCACTTCTTCCAGTAGTTAAACCAAAATGAAGCTGAAGTTTTCTCTATAGGTGACCATAATATTGCACACTTGTTAGCAAAATACTGATGAGTAACTACATCACTGTGCTTAGATTGACTGCTTTTTACACCAGCAAAATTCAGTTGTACTAATATCAGCCAATAAAAGTAACAAAAGCAGATGAGTAAACAATGATGCAGGTATGAGATATGTAAAAGTACGCTAAACTATTGGGGGGGGGAAGTCAACATCTGGAGAACAACAGAAACCTGCAAACCCAAGATCTGAATAGGATCAAATGAATTAGCTGTGGCATTCACTTCAGATTCCCTCAAAATATAATGAAAGATATTGTTTGTTTCTTTTTTTTTTTTTTAAAAAAAGGGGGACTTGGCCCAATAGCTCTCTTAACTGCTGTTTTCTAATATTTTGGAAACAAAGAAACTGCAGTACATGAACTGTTTGAGCTGAATGGGAACACAAACTTTCTAACACCTCAGTAAATACTTAAAAGTGAGCATTACTCTAGTATCAGTAAATCAGGGCACTTCAAATTAACCCCGTGTTCATTAAAGAGCTTGCTGATTTTATGGTTTTGTTATCATTCTGATACAAGTCTGAGAACAAAAGTGCTTAACAATTCCAGTCAAACAGGATAAAGGCATTAATTCTTGTTTGGATGCAAGAGCAACATAAATCATCTGCTCCAAACTAATAATTTAAAGAGTGCACAGCACATTATGTTAAATAAAGTATTAACACTGAGTTAAGAACACCTATTAAGGGACTTTGAGACTTCTGTCTCACATTACCTTACACTGGCTTTGAAATAACCTTATTGCAGCTTTTTTAATCCCATAATTATTCCACAACAGTATTGTCAGAAAACTCCACTGCTCCTAACAATTTATTGCTGTAAGACATTATGTGAACCACTTCACTTAAATTCTTGTGCTTAATTATATTATCAGCCTGGCCCACGTTAGTACTTATCCTTTAAGTTTTAAGATATACAACTGTAATTGCAAGATGATCACAAAAAAAAGGTACTAGATAATCTAAATTTCAGTGCTTTTTTAAACAAATGGCTGAAATATTGAAGAAAAAATTCAAATTTTATATCCACATGCACATATAGGCACATACATTTATACACACACACTTATATTTAATAGATAGAATGCTTTGGGTTGGAAGGGACCTTTAAAGGTCACCTAGTCCAACCCTTTATCCAGGTTGTTTAAAGCCCCATCAAGCCTGACCTTGAGTGCCTGCAGTGACGTGGCCTCCACCACCTCTCTAGGCAACTCGTGCCAGTGTTCCACCACTCTCATTCTAAAGAGAATCTAATCTAAATCTACCCTGTTCTAATTTAAAACCATTGCCCCTCATCATATACTTGTGATTGGTCTTCACTTGCCATTTAGCAGAATGATTTTTCCCAGTCGCTTTCCAAGTTTATGGGTCAAGTGTCTGAGGCTTCTCTTTCGGGACATTCTGTGAGAAAAGAGGAAGAATTTCTGTGAATGGTGGGGGACACATTCATGAACTGAGGCATTGGCTTGTGTATCTAGTCAGAGAGGCCATGCCCATCACTTGTTTAGATCAGGAGAAAAACTGCTACCTTAACCACCTTATTCCAAAACATTCTTCACAGCGTCTTTTTAATAGAGTTACATCTTCCTCAGTGACACCTGTGATCTGTTTGATTCAAATAGGTGGGATGGTGTGTGTATGGAGTGCCTAGGGGAAACAGACAAATATTTATGTCTATAGACAAAAATATATACCTATAGATAAAAATATGTCTATAGAAAAATAAAATATATGTCTATACAAATACGTATTTACAGAGAAAGAGCTCTCCAATGTTATGAATTATCTGATGTGTAGCTAGAAATCAGCGGAAATGTAGGAAATTTTTTCTCATGGCGAGTAGTTCAAATGGTCTGAAGTCAGTACCACGAAACAAACCTAACCAAAATATCTGTATGGTACCGCAGTTGTCAGAGAGAGACACCTTGAAATATCAGGTCCTTTACTGTGTCTAGTTTTTGGTCCTTCAGTACAAGAAGGGCAGGGACAAACTGGAGAGAGTCTTGTTGAAGGCCATTTGGATGGGCTGAGGACTGGAGCTATATGTGGAAGTTGGACCTCCTCAGGTCTGTTCCAGCCTGTATTATTCTCCGACTCTGTAACTATTTCTGGTACTTCACTAGACATTATTTGGAATAATATAAAGTGAAAAAGATCCCGAGGATCATCCTGGTCTGTTCCATTTCTACTCCTTCTTTGGCCAGATTTTCCATCTGACAGAACTCCACAAAATGTTAAGCTATCTAAGAATCTAGTACCCAACCCTGTTGGATTTAAGTACATTTGTCACAGAAATGGATTGGGACAATTAGCTGAATACATAGATATAACATACCTTTAAGTGCCATAAAAGTGACATGACTGCAGGTAAATCATATGAGTAATTGCAACCAGGAGTCAGGTTTTCCAATCACTCTCCGTACATACTTTGAATTGCAAGGCCTTCTGGTGACTAATTTGCCACTTTTTGTAGAGGAATTAAAAAACAGAACTGCAGCAATGGCCAAGCTTCAAGGTACCAGCAAATTAACTGTGAAAATACTCAAATGCGACACTTTTAAGAAACATTGAATTTTGCTTCATCTTTGTTACTTCTCACAAATATTAATGTGAGCACAGTGTCAATAGAGTGAATTTTTATGTCTGGAGCTGAGATTAATTCATTCATGGAATGAAAATAATTTTGTGAAACAAATAAACCTTACTTCAGGCAGAAGTGAAAGCTGTTCATAAAACCTTACCCAATCAGAGAAAATAAGAAAACTGCATGATTTAGATGACCACTCTGACTGTATGAGCTATTTAATTCTCTAAGGAATATTCTAAGCAGAGAATCTGTGGGAAAAATCAAGTATGAACACTGTTTACATGACACGTAATTGAAATTTCTTTCATTTGACATTTCAAACAAAAATTCCATTTCAGAAAAAAAAAAAAAAGCCCAGTTCTACTACAATTGTTCACTGTCAGTTTAAAATAAAAACTAGTATATAGTTCAGCCAGCTTTTCATCTGGGAAGATTCTGAAAACCTCTGGATATACTTTCAAATACATATAAAGATGGTGTTTTCATAGAAATTTTTCAACATCTGACTTCCCAGACAGCTCTGTTTTCTACAGAAGTGTTTAAGTATCTCAAAAGTAATAAAATTTGCCCTGAAAAGATGAATTATTACTAAGAGAGGACTACATTTTCTGAAAACAGTAAGCTGCTATTACAGATAGATTATCCAGCTCATGAATTTACCAAAGAGATTCTCTTTCAGTCCACAATAATTTAATTTTAGATTCTGGATTTCTGATTTTAACATTTTCTTCTTTATTTACATATATTTGTGGACGTACATGGCTCTTCTTCACTCTCCATTTATAAATGTATATAAACATATACACATATAAACTGGACTAACTCCAATAGATAAGAAAATCTTGTGTGACAGTTTTGGCTAACCTTTTCATTCTCGGCTTTTAGCTTGTTTTATTTCTGATTAACACAAGTATTTCCCACTTCACTATAGCTATTTTTGACTTTGTATTTTCTTGTGAAGTCTACAACAAGCCATGGCTGCAAAAGATATTGTGAAAGAAAAGGTTTGGGGAATGCAAGGGTAGGATTTCTCACGTCTTCCCTGTTTCATCTGAAAATTACTGTTGTGAAATGTAGTTGGATCTCCACTATGAAGTGTCCAAGGGAGAACATGCATACTTTTATTTCAGAACTGAATCCCAGCTTGGCCACAAAATCCAGAAACGTGCCCCACCACCGCTGGTTTTCAGTCCCTCTCAATGGCATCTTACTCTAGATGTGCTGACAGTTCCAGGCATGAGCAAATCCATTTGGAAATGCCAGGAGAGGAAAAGGAGAAAAGTTTTTTGGTATGTTTGGCCATTATTACTTTGGGAAATCAGGCTATAAACCATCATTACTGGTTCATTATGTTTTCAGACACTCAGTTTATATAAAAATGCCAACGCTGAAGAGGTCCCCAAAGATTGTCATACTGGAACAACAGTGCAGATTCACTTGCTGGGTCACCAGCTCCATCTTCCAGCCACATTTGTGTCAGGCTCTCAGCTTCTTGATGAAACCTGAGCGAGTTGCCCACAACAACAGACAAGAGATACTAGATCTTTTCCAGCCTCCAGAAAAGTCTCATTTAGATGGGTACACCCTGGACTTTGGACTACAGGTCAGATCCCTCTGGTCTCTGCTTGCATGAGACACAAGAAGAAATCGGATTCTTACTTGTATTTACCAAAACAATACTAATATTGGTTCAAAGAAGAACAATTTATTCTAAGTAACACTGGATCTTGGTCAAAACTGGAAAAGAAATTATAAAACCCAGCAAGGCTAGCAATAAAGGTTATGGAGCTCCTCGGGTTTCTAGAACTTGTTAGACCCACCTGTTCGCTTTATTTTCTTGCACCAAACACTGGCCCTTGGAGACAGGGACCTTCTTCACTTATACAGACTTTCCATTCTTAAACAGCTGAAACACAGTGCTACTTCTCAGCTGAATCCTGCCCGTTAGCTCTAGAGATCTTTTGATCACTTTTTTTTTTGATCACTTTTTGATCACTCAGGTGCAACAAAGCTGTAAGGAGGGAATCCAGGATGGACTTCCCAGCCTCTTCCAGTCTGGATTTATGTTGAGTAGCAACAGACCACCAACAGATTTACCTAGAAAGCAGAGATAACGCTGCAATTAAATTTACTTTGGGGGATGAGAATACTGTTTCAAGAAAAATAAGGCCGGATGGAGTGGGAAAGAAAGTAACAGTTTCATCAAGTTTTGGGTTTTAACAAACATTTGCAGTTCTGCCCCTCAACGGGCAGAGCTGCACTAGCTTTCCTCCATGTGAGATAATGTCATACAATGTGCTTGGTTTGGGTCATATGCTAACAGAAAAAGAGGAGGGGCTGAGAGCTTTCTAAGAGTGCGTTCACTTGAAAAGGTATTTATTCAGTATATTAAATCAGTTTTCCACTGGGCATGGTTTTGTTCTCAGCATTCCTCTCACTGAACCGATTTGAAATCAATGTCTGATCTTGTGCCTCTCTTGCAGCTCTCCTTTAGAGTCTTCTCCTTAAGGAAATTATGCATGGAAATTCCTTTTTACGAGCTTTTACTGAAACCACAAGTCTGTATCTCAAATATATACTACTGCAAAATTTTGCCCAAAGCTTTGTCTTGGCTATATAAAGAAATTATAGGTGTGGACCAATTTTTGAATTAGCATGAAAACTGCTTTTATGTGCGTATGAGAAAGGCCTTTGAAACATCTTGCCAAAGGCTTTTTTTGTCTTCTGGTTGTTATAAGAAAACATGGTTGCCCAAAAGAAAAAACCTGATCACGGTTCCACCTTAATCAGATTCACAATCGTGTCCTAATGCAATTTGTCCTAATCCATTTCTAAGGAAGACAACCATTTATGATTTGGAAAGACATGTGGGAATAAATGTGGCTATATGGAAATCCCCCAAGTCCTTTATGTACTATATTTTACCAGTTCATAAAAAAAAAATAAAAAAAATCCTGATAACACTTTAGAGAAGGCAGTGTTGTAGATACGATGTATATTCCAATCCAAACCCCCTCTACCCGGCTGTCCTACGATCAAACTGTGCTCAGTTTGCAATATTGCAGTGCATTTTATATCTCTGTGACTGGTTTTTACAATAATGATGCCACGCTTAACACATTTTAATACTGATCACACAGCACACAGCTGAAAATGCTGCTGTGTTGTTGTTTTGCTTGGTAAAAAAGAGTGCCTTCTGCTTAGTATGGCAGCAAATTGCCCTGGCAGCAACACAGATAATTACTCGGTGCCCTCAGAATAAATTAATGCTTGTCCAAATAGTTGTATATTCATCCATACACAAACCAATATATAGTTATTTGGTTAAAATGACATGTTGCAGAGAATGAAGGGTCAGTTCAGGAATCTGCTTATTCACATCTACCCCCAGCCCATACACACGCATCGGGAAGCAAAGGGTGGAGTGGGAGAAGGTACAAGAAAATGCTTAACAAAAGACTTATCTTTACACATATGAGTTGTGCAATTGGAATTGTGTGACCGTAAGTGTTTTGAGGACCAGGGTCCTAAAATAATATGGCAGGGTTCCAAACATAAAACAGTCGAGGTTTATTTGTGCTGAAATTCTTTCATGTGCTATTTCCCGCCAAACACACATATTAAAATATTACAAAAGTTATTGTTAGGAAAAATTTTGCTATAAACATTACTGACTATAACGAATGGCATAAAACTGGGGCAGGTCAGCAGTGTAAATAATCAGAGGCTTTCTATTTACCCATTTGTAATAATTAGGAGATCACATAACTCATGAAGTCATGATTACCCAACATTTCATCATTTGTTTTTTACTTGAAAACTTAGGGAGGAAATGTTTTTCTTTGCACGCTCACATCTGCAGATGATCATTTGCTCTTTAGCTGGTGAAAACTGAGGTCCTAACTCAAAGTTTATCATCTGCTCCATCCTTTTTATCAGGTGATTTGTTTTAGGTACTGAAAAAGTTGCTGTTGATGAAAAAACAACACGTTTGATGCACCCAGGAAAGGATTTTTTTGCCTAATGAAAAGTAGAACTCTGTTGAAGTTAGTTTTGTTTTATACAGGACTGCAAGATAGAAAAATTGGGCCCTGTTCCAGACTGGATCAAAACCTAAAATATTGGAGTTGCCTCTGAAGGAAAATTTCATTACTTGTTCAAAACAAGTTGATCTTATTTTGTGCAGCTATAATGTTAAGTAAGACAAATGGGAAGAAAATAAATTGAAAGGCTGTCAAAAAATAAAAATCTGTTTGAATCCCAAAATATCAAAGCAATATTTCAAGCTATATATAGTTTTTCTGAAAGAAAAGAACCTTTAAAAGAACTCTGAAAAATTAGTACTTCTTCATGAGAAAGAATATTGAAATTTTTGTTCCTTTCTTTTTTATTCATTTACTTTTAAACACTCAGGAGCGCAATATCCCTGTTTCTTGTTCTAATGGTTCTCTATGTAGTGCACCATATGACTGAAAAAGAATTGATTTACCCCTTGAAATCTTCTAGTTACTGTCAGAATGAATTCTGGCATTCAGAAAACTTCAGGACTCAGCAGCGGTGTTGACAGACTTAGAACAAACTTCAGGGGGGGAAAAGGTTCATTTTAAGAACAACATTACTTGTAGCTTCTGACAAGACAGACCCAAGATTAGATGCCTCCTGATGCATAAGCAGAACCTGAAGTAACTCATAACACCCGGGTGAAGTTTAGTGTCCAAGAAAATACAAAATCTCCAACACATTTACAATTGAATGAAAAATAAGGCACAATGCAATTTTGTTTCGCTGCACTGCATGAGTACATCTCCAACCTGAAGTCCCAATTAATGTATGGACAAGTAAAACTACCTCATTTCAAGTTACTATAGGTACACATACATATATACACAAAAATAGAGCTGTTCTTTGATGTTTGCTGTTGTTATCATTTTGTTTTGTTTTGGGGTTTCAGTTTTTCGCTATACTAGATCTCGCTTTCATCAGAAAAATCATTTATCCCTAGGTATTTAGGTTTGTGGTCTGGCATATGTTTCAAACACACTTATCACATCACATGTAGGCCTTCATTATCCTGGACAATACTACTGTTCAAACTTCACGATAATATGAAAAAAAATGAGATCTTTTTTTTTAACCTGAAGAATATCAGAACTAGGATTGATATGTTCTGAGCTGATGGGCAATCACCATTCAAGTGACAAACCTATTCAGGTATGAAAATAAACATGCGCTCAACTTGAACCACTTTGGAAAGAATGGTTGTTAAAAAATGAACATTCAACACTTTCTAAAACCTTGTCTTAATATTGCATGTCCAAAAATAAAGGTACCCCAAAATTATATTATTTTTAATTAGTATTTAATTTTAGATTTATTAAATCTGAAAGCTGCAAGTTTTTGCAAGCTCAGCATCCTCAATATGTAACTTTGAGTACCTTTAACAAGACAAGACTGATTTTCGTATTGGAAAGATTAATTTCTCATTGCTGTTGTTGTATAAGTACAGGCCTGTTTTCCTTTGTAATAAATAAAGCTGAAGTCAACACATGTAACCACCGGTATAATACGTGCACGTTGTGAAACTTGCCCTGACTCAAATCTGTTTAATGGTTTTCCACTAAAAATTCAACATCTGCCAACACCACACAAATCTTGATAACTGATGTCATCATGAACCCATTAAGCCTTGGTTTTTAACATGTTAGGAAAACAAAGGGTTTATGGAAGACTGCTAACAGAGGGCTAAATCCTGGAGCCCTTATTCAACAGTAGGAATTGTTCTTTAAGCAAGGTGTGAGTAAGAACATCTTAAGCCTGGCAGCATGTAAGCAAGCTCTTGTTCCACATTAAATTTAATTAGCCAACTCATTCATGAAAACGGCACCGTAAGATATGACACTGTCACTGCAAATCACCTTTCGTCACTGAGGGGCTGATTTGGAACCGTGTGTCCTGTCACAGCAGCTACTGGCTTTGATGTGTCACAGCTGTGACGCTGCGGGAAGGAAAAGCCATTTAAAATAGAGGGGGAGCGCTTCCGCCCCAGGATCTTGAACTTCTCAGCAGATACCATCGAGAGATACATATTGAATAAAAAGGTCCTCATACTAAAAATCTCATAACATGCCTGCCCGATCCCTGTAGTTGTAGCAGAGGGAAAAGCTGTGTAGTGTTGAAACAGTAAGGAGTATCCAGCCAGATAAAGGAGGAATCCCACGTTATCTCTAACATCCATACACCTGCAAAACTGATAATGCCTACCCAGCAGTTCGTTTCCTGGGCACAGAGGTGGTTAATCAAAGTTACAGCATAAGACCTGTGGGGGAGGGAAAGTCATTTAATTAATGTGCCAGATATCCTTGCCAAAGCTTTTGCCAAGATTAGGTTCAGATTGTAAAGAAATCTCCAAGAGAAGGATAATTCTCAACACCTGCGGGCACTTTTATTAGCTGCTTGCACAGAATAGAAAACCTTATGTTAAAGTATTTGTCTCCGCTCCACCAAACTGACCCGGCGTGCTTTTATCTGGCCATAACCATAAGCAGATTTTAAAGCAGGCTGCAGAAGAGATTGCTAATGGCCAAGTGCTCTGTGGCAAATCCACTTGAATAAAGTCACCTGCGGATGGAAGCAATCATATAAAACTGTTCTAAAGGGACTCCGTCAAAATTCACTGTCAAGGCCAGATTCAAGTGCATGGAGGAGGAGGAAAGTAAGAGATCACCAGGACCTCTAACACATCCAGAAGAGGCATCCACCTCACACAGCATTATGCTGAATCCAGGTCCAGGTCACCAGGGCAGAACCTTGGAAACCTTGGCTTTGTTAACGGGAATAGCAAAATTCTCTTGAACCCCTGAAAAAAACCCAAACCTTCAGCCTTCTTTCATTTTTGGTTTGGTTTGGTTTTTTTTTCCTGTTTTTGGCATGGGTTTTTTGTTTCAGTTTTGTTTCACTTCTTGCTTTTCTTTCCAAAGGCAGTCAGTTTTACAACACTCTGAAGAACAAGGCTCAAAAGGTAAATGCGTAGTCACAGTGCTTCTAAGGAAACAAAAACTCAGTAAACACCTGATGTGTTTCAAAAAGGATTATAATAAATCTAGGAAATTGTTACATTTTGGTACTGTGTAATGTAACTCCTCCTTAAAAGAAGTTAAAGTGAATTTAAGGTTTGTTTATCTGTGTTTTGTTGTGAAGTAATTCTACCGTATCTGAAATGAACAGGTACAACTGTCTAGTGGAGACTGTGAAACTGTACCTCACCCTTGATCCAACAATACTCATTTTCAGCACATATAAACACATAGAGACAGGGATAGACGCGTGCAACCCAATTTCTGCAACTGTTTGTGTCAGAGAAACATGAATTCACAAGTGGTCATCACTCCACGCACTGTAAACAGTGTCTCTTTAATCTGTTTTACCCATTTAAATTACATTTTTCTGGGGGTCAGAAAACTCCTATCTTGTTTCTAGCTAGAACAATAGCAAAAGGGCTCTGTTTTCCATCTTCTAGTGTTCATGAAACAAAAATACTAGTAACTATGGCAAATATCAACATCTGCAACTCTGGAAAACATTTTTCAAGAAATACCCGTGAAACATTGTGCTTTTGGTGGTGTTAGTGTTCTGGTTGCATTTTCTTATTCCTGTCTCAGCTGCACCAGAGTCCTTTTAAATAAAACATTAATGACAACTCACAACTTGGTGACTTCAGGTCAGATTCTTCCCTCTTCACTCCTGCCCGTGAGTACCCTGTTCTGCAAGAGCCTAACTCATCTGAATGAGTGATGATGATGATGAATACATGACCAGCAGCATCAGGAAAGCTGCAATGTATCTAAACTTTAACTCACCCATCCCTCCATTTTTTTCCCCCCCGGTAAACATCACAAAAAGAGCAAATCACCATAAATATTGATTACTCTTTACATCAGGTAGGGTAATTTAAGGGATGCACCACTTAACGTGCTGGCAATGTTGCATGCTGCAAAGTGCTGTGTGAGGTAAGGAAAGCAGACTCTGACACAGCTCTGCCACTTGCAGTCATTTGCAGAGGAATTAGAGAATCAGATCCTGATGTCATGACCCTAAAATTCAGGAGGAAAGACCCTCCTGCAGCCACTGAGAATATTGCAGATCACCTAACAGCTCACATCTCAAAGCAAATCCTGAGCAAACACATCAGTTCAGAGCTGGCGTCACTTCTTAACGTTCAGAAAGCAGAATGTAGTCTTAATTACAACCGACTTTGCACAATTTATACACTCTGAAACTATGATTAGATTTTACAAAGCAGATAATGAAAAAGAAGCAAATGCATTAGGATATTCCTAAAGGTATTCATGCTTGTTACCACAAAGGTAAAATTGCTGCTAGGGCTTTTACACGACACTTCCTAATATTCTGAGTCACAAGGAAAAGAGCAATCCAGCACTTTCTGTTTATCTGTTCTCTCCACACTCCAAATTCAAGGTGATGGCCTTCCTGTGTTGTTATGTTAGAATTCACAACCATTTTAAACATTTCCCTAGGAATTCACTTTGAAAACAATTCTGAGTATGTATATTGAAGAGCTATCTTTTAAGAAGCTGAAAACTTATATTTAACTCAACGTATTTTCTGTACAATAAAAATCGAAGGCAGCTGTGCATGTATCCTTGCTTGCATTGCTGAAACAAGTTTGTCTGGATAAAGCCTAGCTGTTCAAATTGCTACGAACAGTGGAATAAGAAATTACACAGACTTCTGTAAAACATAACACACTCTTGTGTTCTGTGGAATTTGCTCAGACTCCAGCCCTACAGAGTACACACATACGAGTTTTACACCTGACTAGCACCACCGGTTGAGAGAGGGTTACTCACACATATCATGTTAAATGTGAAAATAAGTGCCTGCAGGATCCTAAGAAGCAACACTGAAAAAGACAGTGTAATCTTGATGTTCAAATAACAAACCCATTCCGCCATGAGAGAAGAAAGAAACCACAACAACAACTAAAAAAAACAAACACAAAAAAACCCCTAACTGAGCTTGTCATAATAGCTTCATCAATGCAGATTTGGCAAACAGAGCACCATGGAGGCTGACTGCAATTTTTTCACTATAAGCTTGACCTGTAACTCATTAACCTGCCACTAAAACAGTATTCACCTCATGTTCAGTTCTTCAAAGCACTCAAAGGAAAAAGAAACAGGAATGAATTTTTATTCCCCTCCACTGGAAAAAGGGCAAGGCATGCCATATTTGTAAATTTTCATAAACACTAGAAAAACACTATAAAAGAATCTATGACTGAACTACTGAACGTATCCATACAACACTCAGAATGACTTCGGTGATTTTTTTTTTTTTGCCCACATTAATGCCATTAAATTGTAACTCTTCTTAGATATTGCATTAGTCTCACATAAAACGAAGCAAACCTGCCTCTAACACCAAGACCAATGATAAAACTGCTGCTTCTTTATTTCCCTGGCTACTTGCCACCTGCCCCATGGGTAACACTGCACTCCCAAACACTGCTGGGTATTTCTGCAAACCCCACAATGCCACCAAAATGATTCCTACATCTTTTCCTAGAGACTGAGTTTGTGAATGGTAGTTCATCTAGGAAGGATTAATGAGAGTCATTTCACCAGATACTAACATTGCTTCCTTTTTTTCATGAGGCTGTGAAGAATTTGAAACAATATAAAACTAAGCCCATGGTTATTTTTGCGTGAGTTTATCAGAATCTGTCTAATTGAAGATAAGTCCATAAATAAAACATCAGGTCTTTCCACCACCGCCACCACCACCACTACCCCCCTCCCCCTTACTATCCTCATCAGGATAAAATTAGATCACACAAAGGTCACAGTATGTGAAAAATTGAGAAGAGTTAGATTAGACCCCTTTAATGGGGAGAAAACCGGTGCTGCCCAACTTCCCTCAGGAAACTCAGATGGGTGGCTTATTTGGAAATTTCCAAGCAAGTGGCTGAAGAACTTGATCTTCTCCAAACAAATATAAGCTGTCATTTGTTGAAGTATTTTAATTTTATTCTTTTTGTTTTTGCATAAACTTCCTCCTAAAGCGCTGCAAGTTCTAGATAAAGGAGCATAGGTAATTGCAACCTTAGAAACAAAACACTTACTTTCTTTGATAAAATGTAGTTTTACCTATTTTGAATCCCCCTATCTCATTGTTTACTTTTAGGGTCAGTGAATTTTCACGTTACCCCTTGGCAGTAGCAAAGTCACTCACAAGTTACCAAGACACACAGATCACCTAAGCCGTTGCCTTACTCCTGCTATGAAAATTGTCTGGTTAATAGATCACCACTAAAGTCAGATTCTTAGTCCCTATTTGAGTGTTTTCTAATTCTATTTTAGAGCAGAGAAGACCTCACTTGCTTTAAAGCCTGCCTAGTCTCTTCCAGTCTGATTAGTTGATGTTGAGAAAGAAGATGGGACTTCCTACAGTCCTGCTCAGTCTTCTGCAAGCCATCCTGGAAATTGGGAAGAATCTTTCTTTTAGTTTTTGTTTCTGCTCTCCACACCATGTAATTAATGCTGCACAAGCATAGATATGCATAAAACTCTTCCAAGTGACTATTTTTCAGAATCAATGCCAAAACAGCAACCTATTGTGATTTGTGATTTTAGGCTTCCTAGCAGAGGCTGATCAGCACGGCACCCACAAGCTCCTCTGCTCATACCTCCAAATTACAGGTCTGGATGGGCAGCAAGAGCAAGCTCTTCATTCAGGCAGGATTTTCTCTACCGCCAGGTCCAGGTCTATAAAATATGACCTTCAAATGGAAGGGGAGGTCTAATCTATTGTCTGCCTGATTTCAAAGCTTTATGCTCGGGCGCTATCCACATTGAGAGAGACGCTGTGTGTTGCTCACTCTTCCTCCCCTCACACACTTTTATCACTGAGATATACAACACAGCTTTAGAAGGCAGGAGTCTGAGAGACTGCACCCTCATTCTCTCCGGTGAAGTGTAGCCATATGGATATTACAAAGAGGATAATTTCTTTTTGTCTTTCCTTTCCTTGGCAATGTTGGTTTACAATGGGTTAAAAATCTGGCCATTTTAAGGTGTATTCTTCTCCCCTGCTGATTTGCCCTCTGACCTTCTGGGGGCCAGGGCGGCTGCAGACTTCATTTTTACTCTGTTTCCTGGTCTCTCTCCTGGCTGTGCACTCAATGTTTCCACAGCAGATTAATGACAGCTAATAATATCTGATATATCTGGACATTGCCACATAATGAGTTGCAGTCCCACTGGGTGCCCGAAGTGTCACTACTAACAAATTCACCAGAGCTGCACATAATTAGCATGTAAAGGGAGTGATCATGCAGTAAATCTGGAGGGGAAGATGGATAGCCCATGAGGAAAAAAATATAAGGAAAAAAATACCCTTCTTAACCCTCATTGGTAAATGTATGATCCTTCCTTGAATATTTTCTTGATAACAAACTGTGGACAGGTTACCTTTACAGTAACATTATTCCTTCCACAGTTGATAGGCAGAATTTCATTATGCCACTGCTAGTGTTACAATATTTCTGCAAAATGTCACCATATGCAAATTAGAAGAGGTTAGGGTTTCCATCTTAGTTTTCTTTCAAGGTGCACTGTCCCTTTCTTCTGTGGCCTAATTCTCCCTTCTACTAGACATGCTAACATTGATCCAACCTTGCAAAATAAAATCTGCACTGAAGGGTCTTCCTTCTCCAAGCAGCTGAATAGGAATGAAGAAGCTCAACACACAATGGAGAAAAAGAGTAGAAATAAGCTTACTTGAGTTTTGGGGTTTTTTTTCTCCAAAGCATAATTTTTTCTGACACCTCAGAAAATATCCAATAAAGAAAACGGGATGCATAGACAGTGTGAGTTGACTTGACCTGATCTGGACAAAGGTCTCTGCTTTGTGACCACCTGGCTGCCCATCACACGCCAACGGGCTGCCAGGGTCTGGCTACGTGTAGGCAAAGAGGCTTTCCCAGGAGAAGGCTGACAAGGAGCCAGATGAATGGTCCTGACGGGCTGTATTCAGCCTGAAAAACCCTACACGGGGCAGCTCAGCTCTAGTTTAAGTCATTCATTCCTCCTTATTAGAAACCATTGCTCACCCATGCTAAAGACCACATTTTGGTTTGAGGTTGTGTCATTTACAGGCCTTCTGCTTCTTTGACATCTGGGTGGGAACACTTGCATTTATACGACTCCGGCTCTGACGTGTATTCGGGTAATTGGCCAAAACGTGGTTAGTTCAAAGTGTATGGGTCTCAGCCTTTAAATTGTTCTTGTTCATAAGGCCCTTCCGTCATCTGAGTGGGGATGGAAAGTTAATGAGGAAGCCTCACTTCAAAAATCAGGCTCAAATCCCAAGAAAAATCTGTAACATATACACTTTGCCCATGATAAATAATTATTCAGAGATGTGAAAAATTTAAATGGGCTTATTCTAATCTCTAGACCCACCTTTTGCAGAGAGTGAGCTTGGTCAGGAGAGCTTTGAGATCCTCAAGCTGAGCAAGCACAAGCGGACTCGGAGCCCGTTTTATATTAAAGGCAGAAATTGTCCCTGTTTATGATACTGATGAGCATTATCAATAAACCTCAGCACTTCTAATAGCGCAGCTCATGCTGAATTTCACACTGGTTCGTGTTCTGTTGGAGAATGATCCTTTGGAGTCACGAGACTTTAGCTATCATCCTTTTTTTTAAAAAAAAAGAAAGTTTCTGAAGTGGATGTTGCACAGGAAAGTATAAACCTCAGAGATTGAACAAAAGAACACAGTTAATTAAGAAGTGAGCATATTTTAGAAATTCCACAAATTTTGCACCTCATAAAGGGTGATCCTACTGTGTTTGTGGTTTTGATGGGTTTTCTGGGGGAGCGTTTTGTGGTTTTTTGTTTGTGAGGTTTTTTTGAGGGGGAATAAAATTCTTTAAGCTCTTCCTGATAAAAAATAAATTTAACTTTTAATTGCTTGTTTTATTGCCTTCTCTCTACAATTCATATGGTAACTCCCAGCATAGTTATTCATTTTAAGATTCACGTTCCCACATAATTTTCCCATATACAAAAAACAACCCAAATGGAAACAAAACAAAACAGCTTATATTGTTTATCTTACTTTTAATGAAAGAAGCTCACAGGCTATCCAGCTCCCATAGGGGTCTTTTTTTTTATGCAATTTTAATGATAATTAACCAACAGTGATTGATGGCCAATACTGAGGTAATAGAAGGTACAACTGCACCATTCTATACAGTTCACTTTATTGTTTGCAAGTCCTTGTTTATTTCTGAATAGCATCAAATGAATTATTTGTCTAATTTGAATTTCACATTTAAACTTCATCTGAAACACATTCGCAAAACTGCTCTGTCCCCTTGCTGACTGGGGTTTCTTACCCTCAAATTTCATTCTGTGTCAACTTTAGGGAAGGCAACTACTTTTGCATTAGAAATACAAGAAAACCCTCATAAGTATTTCAACTGGAAAATGGGCCCTGCCGCACTGAGGCCATACAGAATTTTTGAATATGTCCATGTGGAATTTTGTTGAAAGGAGCATGAATCTTCTACCTTAATCTCAAAATATTGTTCTTAGCATTGTAGACATCTCTAGGGGTATTTTTATATGCACTGAACAGGTTTATTACAAAAATATCTTTGCTGAGTAACTCCCAGAGTCTCATATCCAACTTTGGTCTTGTTAAATCTCACAGTATCTCATACATTGTCTAGAATGACTATGTGAAATGACTATATTTTAATGCTTTGTTCTTCAAATCCTCTGTTTTAAATAATTGTTTCCACTATGCTGGTTTTGTCAGTCTTAAAATTTTGTGTATGTGTATATATATCTCAACTGTTTTAAAAGCTTTTTGAAGACATCTATTGCTTTACCAGGAAAAGAGCCCAATTTGAAATATCTGTGTTACACAGAAGACGTCATGTTTTAAATTTTTTCACGACAGGTGAATTCTCTCTAGTATTTTATCACTTGTTCCATTTAAGTTATATTGCTTCTACTGCTTTTCTGAAAGACTCCTTTTATTGGTTGAGAGAAAAATAAGTTCTTTTTAGACATGCAGTGTTTCCTTAACAGCTTCACTGCTCTCTCAGTGTGTCATTACAGATAACAAAACATACACAAAATGCATCCCTTAGGAGTTGAAGCTTATCACGGCGCAGAACTTTCAAAGTGAGCATTTTATACCATTTGGCACTCCGAGGACATGGGAGGTGACACCACTGATCTCTTGGGAGAGTTATCACTGATTTCTTACAGGTCTCACAGATGAAGAAATTAATCAATAATTATATTTTTATCATTCTAGGAGCCTTTTTATTTATTTATTTATCTCCCCTCCCATAAGACAGAGGTTGTGGTAAAACTGCATCTGCTTGGGCCTCAAGGCATGTTCAGTTTTTGCCTACCTTTGTGCCCTCTTTGATGAGGGCAAGCATCCTGTACTGAAGGATCCTTCACCAAGACAGACACTGCTAAGCCCCAACTACTAGGTAAGAATTCTGCGGAGGTCTTATCAACAAGTCTCAATCATCCATACAGGTTATTGTTCAGGGACAAGGGACACCTCTTTCCACCCAAGGGCTGCCTGCTGTCACTGCAGCATCCTTTTCCAGTACAATCAGGGATCATTTGACACACTGGCAACTTCCAAGACTGCGGCCAATAAACCTTCCCCACTATGAGAAGAACAACTAGTGGCCATGAATCATACACTGTCATGGACTAGAGAAGATGGGAAATACACAAGTACTTGCTTACTTAAATGATTTTTGAGGAATGCTTTCCTGAAAAACAAGCTGGGAAACATTGGCCTGTGCACAAGAGAACAAATCCCTGCCTCAAACAGAAATGACACGGTCCCACTACTTCACAGACAACTACATATGGAAAAAACCCTAAAACTGCAAGAAAACTAAAGGTGGGGGTTTTTTTGCTTCGACTGCAGCAACAACAAAAGATTTTATGTCAAAAAGACTTCCAAGTAACCTCAAATTAAACACTTCCTTCTCACATACTACAAGCAAAGCAAAGGACATGACACACTGAAGTTGTAACACAGGAGCTGGGAGATGCATTTTTACCCCTCACCCTACTGACTGGCACCTGGATGCAAACCCATCTTGCTCCTGAAAGAAGTTGAACTAAATTCTCCCTGCCCTCCTTAGAAAAGGATCCTGGCTACCAGGCAATCACTTATTTCTGTCTCTGAGTACAACACAAGGGCAAGGGAGAGTGTTTTTAATTTCTCCTGTGGGAGCACTATCATGTATTGCCATGGAGAGCCCAGTAGCCACCCACGTGGGTTCCTGCCTTGCCACAGGGCCAAATTCAGCCTTTCTATAGAATGAGAAGAAGCACTGAGAGAAGGCTGAGGAATGCCACACCACTTCCCCCAATTTACAATATTATAGCAATTCTTACATTCTCTGCACAAATAGGTGACTAAAGTTCAAACCCATTAGGCAAAGGTAGGAAAGGAACTGAGCTCTTCCAAGTCCTAACCTCTGTGATTCTGGAAGTGTTGAGAACCCAGAGCAGCTTCATCCCTTGTATTACAAAATTTTAGTCTTGATTTCTTTCATCAGAGAAACTTACTCACAAGCAAGTGTTACTCATGAATGTAAAACAAATCAGCACTTTTCAGCAGAGTTGCTTCTAATTTTATGTACACTCATCTATCATATCTGTATAAGTAACATCAGGAACATATAGTAATGAAAATGATTATCTGATCATACCTTAGGTATCTTCACAAAAAGCAGGACTTAACATATTGCATCCAGGACTTGCTGTGATAATGATACATTTATATTCTATGGTTCTTCCTGCGCAAAAAATAACATCCGAGATCATTTAAGATCTAATGCCACAACATAAAAGACATTCTTAATTTTATGCTGGTGGCCCATTATAAAACAAAATAACAGCTAGACCAATCTTTCAGCTCTCCAGTGCTGAGTTATCACTTGCTCTCAGCAAGGCACACGTTTGTGATCTCCCACCAGTGGAACCACCCTGATGCTTTTACTGCTTCTAGTGAAGTCATCTGCCAAAGTGCTTCTTAGCTGGAGACTGCATTTACAAAAGACTTGAATGTAGTGGTTTTCTGAACAGTATCTGATTTACCTATAGAAATAGTGAGAAATCAACCTATACAGCAGGTTCACAGCTGCTCTCTTTACTGTCTAAATCAAGCTTTCATTTCCCCATTCAGCTCCTAGGTCCACAGAGTGAGAAAAGATGAAAAAGAAGTGACTTGATCACCTTCTGTCTTACATGCTGTTAATTTAGAGGAGCACATCTGAAAGTCACAGCAGGCACCTAAAGACACTGGAAGCAACAGAATCCACTTGCACAGAAGAATACTACGAAAGCATAGCTGTAAATTATGTATTCCAGTCCCTAGTTTTAGACTTGAACATCTGAAAATCTGGACCAAGCCTGTTCTCCTAGCTCCCATGGTGCTGGCCGTGTGAGCAATGGAAATTCAAACCGCCAGCTAGGGCAGGGATAACCTGGAGGAGACCAACAATTCTGCTTCTGTTGTGACCCCAGTTTGATTTGAGGAGCTGAGACCATACGGGTGAAAAAGCGGAGATGGCATTCTTTCAACCACACCTACTTTAGACAAGCCGGGAAAACTGAACAACACACAGACTCTGTGTGACTTCCTTTGGAAAGTTTCTTTTCAAGAGAGAAGTATTTTAGATTAAACAAATATTTGCTCGTCTTCAAATTTTAGATATGCCTGGAGGAGAGCTCTTTGCAAAGACAAATGCTCACAAGATCATATCAATGTCTGTTCCAATTAATGGGAGTGGAGTTTATTTCAAGGGAAAGGCCTACATTCCTCTGCCTGAGTTTCAGGTGAGGTTTTTCTAATGCAGTTTGAACACTGTTATCAGGCAAGTAACCTGCCTCTTTCCAGAGTGGACAAATTAACCAGTTAAAAGTTCTGATAGTGTCATGACTATATACCCAGTTCTATTCTTACTAGACATACTGCTTGTCAAAATAATATTTAGTTAGATCCAGATGCTTATGCTTCCCTCTTGTTATGCCCATTTGCAGAGGTGCCTGTTAATTTTGAGCCAATGTTACTTTGCCAACATCGTATGTATGGGAATTGGAAGAATGGAAAACGGCTCCTACTATATTTGGTGATTCATCTAAACAAGTTTTGCTTCAGCAAAGCAAAATTTGTACCAGTTTGCATCCCAATTACCTCAGACAAATCGGCCATGATGTGTAATTACATTATTATTTTAAATTAATGCATCCATGAATTACAGTTGTCTTTTGCTTATTCACTTGTTTAGACTGGTCTAAAAAAAAATGAGCAAAGCTTTCAGCCATTTATAATAAAAGCAAAATGACTAAAAAGACTGACTTTTTTTTTTAGTGTGCATTAATGAGTTCATCCCAAAATATATATATGCAATAATATAGGAAATTAAGTTATAAATGTAGGGATGTGCTCCAAGACACCATGAAAATCTGCATGCAAATGCATAATAATCACAAATCTACATTATTACGATATTAAAAAAATACCTACAATTAAATTATCATGTGGAAATAATCATAATGTTATTGGAAACTCAATTATTGTGGCAACCCTTGTCGGGGAATTAGCAGGCTATGGCAAAGGCAAGTCAGACCTGAATTCATCAAATATATATTATCACAATATTACATGTTCACTTTGATTCCATGCAAAGACAAACATCCTCACTCACTAGTATCTGCTCAATGCATTTGTATTATTCATGAACAACTCTGTGATCTATTATACATACAAAACTGATTGTACGCTGCTTGCCGGAGGCTACAATGCAAAGACACAGAATTAATTTTATTATATACACATGCATGATAATTGTGTAGAATTCGGTCAAATATCAGACTCTGCTCCTGTGCTCCATTATTTTACTTTCCAAAAAGAGGTCTAAGGTCAGCAGCAATTTCTCTTTGGCTACAGTGAAACTCTTTGTCATTTAGAGTAGAAAGTTCCTGGGTACTAATGAGCCTGGAGCTGTGATGAATGGTCACACATTCCCTTTCCTTTCCAACCCCCACCCATCAAAGAGAAATCGTAACTTTTATTGAGATCCTCAAGAATTCCTTGCCCCTCATGCACACAGAAGTCACTTTGGGCTGTGGACTTAGAGATCTGATCCATCAGGGATGGGGACAACTTTTTTGTTTATTTTGGAGACTTGGCTAAAATTGTGCGAGAAGATGATGAATACAATTAAAGAAAACTTGTTTGCAGCTGTAGTTTTATTCCTAGAGGAACTGCTGTTATTTTAAAGATATTTAGGTAAACCGTCCAGAAGTGTTATCACAGGACCACCTTTCCTGCTACAAGTTTTCATTAGTACCAAACAACTACCTCCCCCTTTCTTCAATAGCACAAGAGACTGATGAGAACACCTTTTTCCTCTTCTTCCAAATATTTTGCCCAAAAGACAAAGATTAGGACCCTCCAAGACATTTGTAATTGTTTGAAAACACAGGGAGATAGAAATACGACAAACTTGAGAAGGGACTTGAATAAGGCGCACTACCTCAAAGTCCTGGTCTGGATTTAAATATCATTGAAAGGTAGCAGGACACTTGACTTTAACATTTTTCACTTTACGTAAAAGCCCTGTATAGGAGACTAAGTGGTCTGTGCAAATTTTGGCACTAATAACTACAGGGACAGGTATCCACTCCCACATACTGCTGTTAGACAAATGCCTCTTAGCACACATCTAATCCAATGTTCCAGAAAGATTTGTTTCAGGAATCACAGAAAAGTTGTCTTGAATTGAGTAAAAAAAAAAAAAACAAACAAAAAAACACCCACAAAGAAACAAGCCCTGTCCAGTGTGCCATTCTCAATGATGCATTAAAAAAAAAATAAAAAATCAAATCCTGAAGCATCTTTCCTCCTAGTTCCATGCACTCTCACTGTCCCATCCACCATCCAGGCTTTTTGGCTATCCCACTCACCTGAATATTTGAGCTTTAAGACTGAGGAACATTTATTCCTTTTCTGGTGCATTCTGAGTAGTGTACCCTTTGAGTACATGCCAAACTCATTCTCACATTACTGCACTGCTTGCAACTGTTAAAAGCAAAAAGTGCACTCCAATGCATTTATATTGTAATTTCATAGAAATAAAGAGTAATAAGGATTACAAAGGGTTTCTCTAAGTCTTGACCCAGGGAATATTTAAACAACTTTACCTTTAAATCTATCTTTTATATGCCTATGTCATGCCCACAGTCCACAATTTTCATAGCTTTGAGAACAATGCAGGAAGATCCACATTTGGTAGCACAGAGCTCACAAGTCTACCACTGTATCATAAACTTACTCTAAACTGGTAAAAATCATCGCTGCCTTAATTAAACAGCAGGACAGACACACAAGGAAAATCTCAGGAAGGAGGAGGTGAATGAATCCCGCACATAATACATGGCTCCATCACAAGAGGCAGCAAGAAAATGGGTTAAGCTGGGCTGTTTACCTTAGCTGAGTCATAGCCATCAACAACAGAAAGAGTAAAAACACAGCTCTGACCATTCTCCAGGGCAGCAATCTGGCTAACTCAAATGGTGGAGGTGCAGAAAAAAAAGCCCCTCACTTTAAAGAACATGCCAGTAATGCATTTTGTCACTTAGTTGTTTGTAACTCCCTTCTGTTCTTAAAGATGTCCGGTTTTAGGTATGCACAGGTTGTACCTTTTTAGTAATAGCAACAACTGCAAGGGACTCGGCACCTTTTAAACACCCCACTGTTCCCTGGTAAAGCCATGATTGTTTTCTGCTATTTCAGGCTGGGTTACCTGGTTTAAGAAGAAAAAGAATCCTTGGAGTGGCTGTGCCATTCCTGTGCAGCGAGGCAGGGGAAGGTGACCTCTTCCATCCAACGGCGCTCCTCTGCAGCATGAAAACAGGAGGCGAAGACACCAGCAGCACAGGAAGAGATGACAAAACAGCCAACAGCAACAATTCCAGCAAAACAGGCACTAGAGAAAAATCCCCAATGCTCCTCTTAGGGGCCCTTATATACTGAGCATGATGGGAAGGAACACTGAGATTGGTCCATTTGGGTCACCTGATGCATCCTGTCCTCCCCATAGGCACAGCTGCACCTTGTCCCCAGCTGTGATTGTCACCTGTGCTAGGAGCCCCAGAGAACTTTTATCCTGGTGCTCTCAAACAAGGACATCTAGGTAGGCAGTTGGGTGAGCAGCAGGACCTTCAGGCTCAGGCAGCATCAGTCAACTTCAACTTCTGCTGTAAAAGTGTCTGATGTAAACTATTGGGCTGCAGAGAAGATTTCTCCTGGAGAACGTTTGCTTGACAGGCTCTGGTAGGCAGTAAGATAATGAGGAGAAAGGCCCTACCAAAAAATACCTATTTTGTCATCGTTACCAAAGACCTCTGAGTTCTTACGTACATATGTAAAATTTCAGTGATTCAAGTTTGTACCTCCTGCTAACACCAAACCCACGCGGTCTGAGTTCAAATAAAATATGGATTTTTAAGAAATTCAGTTGAACCTCATCCAAACTATCAGATCTCTTAACCACATGAGGAGATCAAAAAATATGAGAGTGCACACTTTTATGAAACCTGAGACTGTTGCTCTGCCTGGTATGTCTGAAAACACCTCCATGGGTTACCCATGGCATTCTGGCACTTTCCCACTGGTTTCCAACTGCTCAAACACATGAAAATATCCAAGGAAAAAACCATAGCTGTTAAGCAACATTTTCCAAGCTTGTAAAATAAGCTCATTTTACAAATCTTTTAAGTGGTTTGCCCAACTCCAGTTACTGGTAGTCACACTAGAAACAGCATCTAAACAGCAAATTGTTGCAAAGACTGATACTATTCCCTTAATTAAGATTTATTTGCACATATCCATAAAAGCACTACATGGAAAGACTGTGTACATATGGAACAAGTCTTGGCTTCATTTTTTCACCAGCTATCAGGCAGCATTGCTCATGCACAAATATTTTGGTATTTAATATTCATAGTGCAGAAGCATGTACTGACCCCAATTAGGATCAAGACATTTTAGAAGAGGCGTCGCACAAAACAAAGATTGTCACAGTTTTGCCACAACTTACAGCTGCGCAGACTGACAACTCAACTATTGCTGCACTGTGTATTATGTGAGGAGTAGTTTTTTAATGTTATTCTAGTCACACTTAAATGCAAATATGACACTCTAGGAAGCTCCATGCATTAATGGTGGGCATTCCACTTCTTGCAACAAATGCAGGATAATACTTCAGCAGCTAGTAAGGCAAAATAGCTACTTTGTCTTAGCTTTTTTTATATATATATATTTTTGTCCATATGGTTTATTTCAGTGGAAAATTCAGTTCTAGTATTAGTGAAGCTGGATCTAATTGAGAAGGCAATTTTTTTTTCAAAGAAAAAAAAGCTGTCCAAAACTATCAAAAGTACACATTTGGACTATCTTCCTAATGGGAACAAACAGGGAGGTTGGACTAGATGATCTCTAAGGTCTCTTCCAGCCTATGTCATTCTATGATTCTATGATATTTGATTTCAGAATTGTGTAGTATTTTTGAGACATGTGTCCCTTTTTCAACACTTCTTTCCCCAAGAAAGACAACATAATAGAGGTTTGCTTGCATTTGGTTTCACACAAAACTCACTCTCACTCTTAGCCAATGAAAAAAGGCTTTTCTAGTTCACAAAGTACAAAAAAAAAAAAAAAAAGAAAAAATAGCAAACTTTGCATAGCCCTACTGGCCATGACCAACCTTCCTTCTTGGGAGGCATATTAAGGCAGAACAGGTTACCTTTGAAGTGAGTTTAGTATTTAAGCATTCTCTGGAAAATCTGCATTACTGACAGAGAACAGCTTTTCCGAGGATGAGCAGAGAGCTGGATGGGACAGAGCTCAGGACCAGTGTCTCCCAGACACATCCAATCCCCAGCTCCCTCCTGCAGCTCACTCAAGGCCTCCAGCAACCCGAATCCCCCAAATGAGACAGCAGAGAATGCTTCTTCACATCCCTCCTTGATGCCAAGGGTGTTTCTATGGTAATTCCACATTCAAAGTTACAAGCTTGTGATGCCTGAGAGGCTACACCAGGGCCCAAGGAGATGAATGAACCTATCTAAGGTTGTGCATACCCAGGGGGCTTCCGTAATTTTGGGTGCGCAGAAATACGAAGATGGAATAATGACAATGTTGTGCTGCACTTCAAATGTTGAATTACTTCAATACCTTGCTCACAGATGTGTGCACGTGAATCTAATCAACCAAACTCCTCACAGACAGTAGAGATTATTTTAAGCTATTATTCCTGCTTCTGCTACAGAAAAAGAAGCACCAGCCTTTCATAACTTCTTTTATACAGGGATATGTGCGTGTGTGCATGCACACAGAAACACAGACCCTCTCTCTTCACACAAAAAAATCCTGAGGATGAAAAGTTTCCTATATAAAGAACATTACTCTCAGAAAGATATAATTTCTAATATCAGACTTGCCTTTTCATGTGGAAAAAACACACAAAAACCCTGTTTGATTGTTCATCTACCTAAACATTTAAAACAAAAA
Organism: Apaloderma vittatum; assembly: GCF_000703405.1. Lineage (NCBI taxonomy): Eukaryota > Metazoa > Chordata > Aves > Trogoniformes > Trogonidae > Apaloderma > Apaloderma vittatum. Next base: position 29,972 of record NW_009700729.1, on the reverse strand, counting down.
ATGAACAGGGAAAGGTGGCACTATGAGAAAAAAATACCTGAGGAAAATGAGTTTTTTCCATGTCAGTTTAAATCCTAGGAAAGGAAGCTTTTCAGTATCTTTTCTTCTTGAATCATTTTTTGCTTCAGATCCTAAACCAGCACATGCAACTCTTCAATTTGCTGTTCAGTAGTAGGGACTCACATTGCCTTTTAAACGTGTACTGAAAAAGTTGCATCTTTTTGCTTTCATTTTCCTTGTGTGTTTGTTGCATACTGACATAGAATTCCCTGCAGGCATCCTAACCTTGCAAATGGAGAAACAGTGCTCCAGGGTTTTCCACATGTCTAATACACCTGGATGAAAAGTGCTAATTGTCACCAGCTTCCACTAAATGACAGCAGTAAGGCACAAAATACACTTGATTTGCAGACACCAGTGCCACTGGGACTTAGCAGCAGATTAATAATTGTGCAGACCTCAAACATTCCCCTGGCACTGCCAGTCTGGGTTTCCAACGTAGCGCCAGATTACGAGGCCCTTCTTTTTAGCTTGCTTTCCTAAAGGAAATAAGGCTTTGGCAGTTGCGGTGTCTCCCTGTGCATGTGTTTGACTGTCCCACCCTCCCACAACAACTTCTAGTCAACCTGAATACATTTTGTAGAAGGGTAGGGATTACAAATATACAATGGCCTTCATAGTTTTGTGAAAAACAGGCAGCTAGATAGATATAATGAAGCTTGAGCTTAAGCATTTCAAGCATTCTGGTTTTCTATATTCAAGCATTCTTGCAGACAAAAGAACTCTAATTCTGCTCAAGAATTTTTGGTGTGGAAAGTAAAAGGGAGATCTGCCACATCACATATTCAGCAGGCAGCAGCTCTTGCATCTCCTCACTTTACAAGTTCCCAGTTGTGCTTTGCTGTTTTCGTTTCTATATGCCAAAAATCCTATTGCAGCTCCGTCTGGAGGCAGCTTCTTGCACCGATACAACCTTGATCCAGTTTCCTCTGGATAAATTTGGGAGCCGACGCTTTACCTTCCCCTTTCTGCTTGCTCTGCTGCTGCTGTTTCCTCTTTGCTCTCAGCGCGAGTACTCTGGGGTAGGAGGATGCCGGCCCGATGGCATGCAAGCTTACCGACGGCTCTGGCAGCATTGCAAAGCTCATTTCTGCATGCAGCAACATGATTACGGCGAAGGTGAGGGCGAGGTTGAGCGAATGTGTTTCAACACTTCTTTCTTGGTATTTATTACCGTGCCATA